>NW_008709540.1:436406-439559 GCF_000327385.1 Lottia gigantea
TTGAAACGTTGTGTACAATAAAATCAGGAGTAGTATACCATATAACTGATTATGACAATGTAAATTGTTGAAACGTTGTGTACAATAAAATTCAGGAGTAGTATACCATATAAACTGATGATGACAATGTAAATTGTTGAAACGTTGTGTACAATAAAACTCAGGAGTTGCACACTATATAAACTGATGATCTCAATGTAAATTGTTGAAACGTTGTGTAAATAAAAATCGGGCGTAGTATACCATATAAACTGATTATGACAATGTAAATTGTTGAAACGTTGTGTACAATAAAACTCGGAAGTAGCATGCCATATAAACTGATTATGACAATGTAAATTGTTGAAACGTTGTGTACAATAAAACTCGGGAGTAGCATACTATATAAACTGGGTGTCTTCACATATCCCCCTTTTCCGTTTCGCCCCTTTCCAAATCGCCACTAAACTATTCCCTTTTCGCCCCTTTTCCGTTTCGCCCCTTTTCCGTTTCGCCCCTTTAATTCTAATATCACCCCTTGCTATTTTACCCTTTTCCCATTTCGCCCACTTTCCGAATTGCCCCTTTCTACTTCACCCCTTCCCATTTCGCCCCCTCCTATTAAAATATTATAATTATCCTTGTTTCGAGTTTAATTCCCGCCCTGTGTGTATTTTGGTACTGGGGCAGTTGGAGATTTCAAACAAAATGCAATGAAAAATGGGAAAGGGAAACGAAACGAAGTGGTAATAAAGGGCAAAACGGGAAGGGGGTAAAATGGGGCGAAATAGGAAAGTGGCAAATCAAAAAATTGGAGAATCGGGAAGGGGCATAATGGGATGAAATTGAAGGCGAATTGGCTAGGGGTGATTTGGAAATGAACCAGACTGATGATGATAATGTAAGTTGTTGAAACGTTGTATACAATAAAACTAAGGAGTAGTATACTATATAAACTGATGATGACAATGTAAATTGTTGAAACATTGTGTACAATAAAACTAAGGAGTAGTATACCATATAAACTGATGATGACAATGTAAATTGTTGAAACGTTGTGTACAACAAAACTCAGGAGTAGTATACCATATAAACTGATGATGACAATGTAAATTGTTAAAACGTTGTTGACAATAAAACTCAGGAGTAGTATAATATATAAAATTATGATGACAATGTAAATTGTTGAAACGTTGTATACAATAAGACACAGGAGTAGCATACTATATAAACTGATGATGACAATGTAAATTGTTGAAACGTTGTTGACAATAAAACTCAGTATAACATATAAAATGATGATGATAATGTAAATTGTTGAAATATAGATGTTGTTAATGTGATCGCAATCGCTTAATATACCTTGAGGACCATGTATACAATTGGTCAACCTGATTGCGTCTATAGGGTGACCAAAACGGAGCTGTTGATTTAGCTGTTGGTGTTTGGCCTCATTAAGGCTGGATTGAAACCTTCGGAATAGTTAGAAGACGGGTGGGTTTTAAATTCAAACCGCCCTACCGCGCCTTTCGACTTGGCTCGTCATAGTCAATTAATGATCGGGTGTGCCGTTTTAATCTCAAATTATAGCGCAGATAAAAACTTCGCGTTGCGCTTTCCTAATTTTATACTAGAACAAGTCATCAGAGTAAAATGGGCAATTTACCTAATTTCCACTTACCACGTGATTTTGAATTCAGTCTCTTGACTCGATTTTATGAGCTCATTAATGTGTAAATCTATTTTTTATTCTTTTGACAACCCATATTAGTTTGAACAAGAAATAAGGAACGAAATAAAGTACCGACAAATCCCCCAGCCATTTCGCCATTATAGGGAAAAAATTCATCACTTTTAAAATTAATTTATGTCTGTACCAAGGACCCCAAACTACCCCTAAGTACTTAAACCCATAGCCCATTTTTGACATTAATATATCATGTATTTTTTTTTTTTTTTTTTTTTGACAGACTAATGAATGCTTCTCCCCAGTTATCATCTCTTTGAAAAATATTCTCCAAAGTTCTTTAGTTGATGGCTGTTGGTTAGTGAATACTACGAGCTTCAGTCCTCATAATATATTATATTCTCTATTATTATTATTTGAGAATTATCTAATAATTATTATAACTTGATAATCCTATTAATTTATAAATATCACGCCGATGTAGCTGAACTTTCATCTCAGCCTGTGCTTTCAATCATATATTGTTTTTATAACCACTCTTACTACCAAGTTACAACCTTTACTCCCTAACACAGACCCTAAAAGAAGTTGCAGTCACGATTGACTCACTTCCACGAATTTAATAGATTACCGTAATGAGGTAAAGCCGCGCTAGTGAGCAATAAAAACTCGAGTGTTTCACCTGATCGACAATATTTATCGATATACTTATTTCATATTAAAGATATAATTAAATTAAATAATTATGTTTTTTGTGCGAAAAATTGTGCTGGTAATGTCGTCATGACGTATAAGGGTTGACGAAACCTGACACCTTCTTTCGAATAACTTTAACATTCGTGACGCTACACTGGCCCTTTTAAAGGGATAGATACGCCATTTTTTGTGATAAAAATGATAAACGGGAATTTCTTTTACCTAAGCCGATAAGTAATAGCGTTCACAGCTCACAGTGGAAATTTGAGCCTTCAAATCCATGTGTGTCTAGAATTATCCCTGTTTGACAGTTAAAAAGACGACTCGTCTTTTCTTAAGACACTGTTATTAGAGCCTTCTCTTCCACAGCTTCTGAACTGTTTTGCCACAGATGGAAGCCACAGAAAATAATCGATTCCCAGACAGGAACTTGAATAAATACCCGTTCAGAATGACTTTAGTTTTTGTCTATACTCCACCTTTTTTAAGTGTAGGCTGTGGATAAGGAGGCTTTAATTTCGAAACACCCTGTATATAGAAATAGGAAAAGAAATTCATAGTCTGAGATATTTTTAAAAGAATTATGCGATATTTGTAGAATTTTAGTATTTCTGACAATTTACATACGATCAAGACACAAGTCAACTCCCTAAATAGGCATATTTGTCCCTTTAAACTCATTTTGAGGTACAATCATCATCATTTGTTCTGCTTGACGGTACAAATATATTTGTCAAGCCTAACAAATGATGATGATTGTACCTGCATATTTATATACAGAGATGACGGCC
>NW_008709540.1:440938-451854 GCF_000327385.1 Lottia gigantea
TACGTATAATACACATCAATTCCTCGTCCTGATACGTATAATATACATCAATTCCTCATCCTGGTACGTATAATATACAACAATTCCCCGTCCTGGTACGTATAATATACAGCAATTCCATGTCCTAGTACGTATAATACACATCAATTCCTCGTCCTGATACGTATAATATACATCAATTCCTCGTCCTGGTACGTATAATACACATCAATTCCTCATCCTGGTACGTATAATATACAACAATTCCCCGTCCTGGTACGTATAATATACAACAATTCCTCGTTCTGGTACGTATAATATACATCACTTCCTCATCCTGATACGTATAATATACATCAATTCCTCGCCCTGGTACGTATAATATACAACAATTCCTCGTCTTGGTATGTATAATATACATCAATTCCTCGTTCTGGTACGTATAATATACACCAATTCCTCGTTCTGGTACGTATAATATACAACAATTCCATGTCCTGGTATGTATAATATACATCAATTCCTCGTCCTGGTACGTATAATATACAACAATTTCATGTCCTGGTATGTATAATATACATAATTCCACGTTCTGGTACGTATAATATACAACAATTCCATGTCCTGGTATGTATAATATACAACAATTCCACATCCTGGTACGTATAATATACAACAATTCCATGTCCTGGTACGTATAATATACAACAATTCCATGTCCTGGTATGTATAATATACACCAATTCCTCGTTCTGGTACGTATAATACACATCAATTCCTCGTCCTGATACGTATAATATACATCAATTCCTCGTCCTGGTACGTATAATACACATCAATTCCTCATCCTGGTACGTATAATATACAACAATTCCTCGTCCTGGTACGTTTAATATACAACAATTCCTCGTCCTGGTACATATAATACACATCAATTCCTCGTCCTGATACGTATAATATACATCAATTCCTCGTCCTGGTACGTATAATACACATCAATTCCTCATCCTGGTACGTATAATATACAACAATTCCCCGTCCTGGTACGTATAATATACAACAATTCCTCGTTCTGGTACGTATAATATACATCACTTCCTCATCCTGATACGTATAATATACATCAATTCCTCGCCCTGGTACGTATAATATACAACAATTCCTCGTCTTGGTATGTATAATATACATCAATTCCTCGTTCTGGTACGTATAATATACACCAATTCCTCGTTCTGGTACGTATAATATACAACAATTCCATGTCCTGGTATGTATAATATACATCAATTCCTCGTTCTGGTACGTATAATATACAACAATTTCATGTCCTGGTATGTATAATATACAATAATTCCACATCCTGGTACGTATAATATACAACAATTCCATGTCCTGGTACGTATAATATACATCACTTCCTCATCCTGGTACGTATAATATACAACAATTCCATGTCCTGGTATGTATAATATACATCAATTCCTCGTCCTGGTACGTATAATACACATCAATTCCTCATCCTGGTACGTATAATATACACCAATTCCTCGTCCTGTTACGCATAATATACAACAATTCCATGTCCTGGTAGTATAATATACACCAATTCCTCGTCCTGTTACGCATAATATACAAGAATTCCACGTCCTGGTACGTATAATATGCATCAATTCCTCGTCCTGTTACGTATAATATACAACAATTCCCCGTCCTGGTACGTATAATATACATCAATTCCTCGTCCTGGTAGTATAATATACAATTCCCCGTCCTGGTACGTATAATATACAACAATTTCTCGTTCTGGTACGTATAATATACATCACTTCCTCATCCTGATACGTATAATATACATCAATTCCTCGCCCTGGTACGTATAATATACAACAATTCCCCGTCCTGGTACGTATAATATACAACAATTCCCAGTCCTGGTACGTATAATACACAACAATTCCTCGTTCTGGTACGTATAATATACAACAATTCCCCGTCCTGGTACGTATAATATACAACAATTCCTCGTTCTGGTACGTATAATATACAACAATTCCTCGTTTTGGTATATATGATATACACCAATTCCCCGTTCTGGTACGTATAATATACAACAATTCCTCGTTCTGGTACGTATAATATACATCAATTCCCCGTCCTGGTACTTATAATACACAACAATTCCTCGTCCTGGTACGTATAATGTACAACAATTCCCCGTCTTGGTACGTATAATACACAACAATTCCTCGTTCTGATACGTATAATATACAACAATTCCTCGCCCTGGTACGTATAATATACAACAATTCCCCGTCCTGGTACGTATAATATACAACAATTCCTCGTTCTGGTACGTATAATACACAATAATTCCTCGTCCTGGTACGTATAATATACAACAATTCCTCGTTCTGGTAAGTATAATATACATCAATTCCTCGTCCTGGTAGAAGAAAGCATTGATATATTTTTGGCATCTTATTGCAATCCTATATTCGTTAAAATAATGCATGATTTACTTTACAGTTGATGGCGGATGGGGAAACTGGGGAGAATTTTCCTCTTGTTCCAAAACCTGTGATAATGGTACATGGACTCGACAACGACTTTGCGATAATCCAAGTCCTGCAAATGGTGGTGAAAGTTGTCTCGGCAATCAAACTGAAACTGAGGCATGCGCAGAAATTCCCTGCCCCGGTAAGAATTATTGTTTGTTTGTTTGTTTGTTTGTTTTAGATGTTATATTTATGTTTGTTGGTTTGTTTGTTTTTTTTAGATGTTATATTTATGTTCGTTTGTTTTTTTGTTTATCTTAGATGTTATATATATATGTTTGTCTGTTTGTTTGTTTGTTTAAGATAATATATTTATGTTTGTTTGTTTGTCTGTTTGTTGTAAATGTTATATTTATGTTTGTTTGTTGGTTTATGTTTGAGATGATATATTGATCTATTTACAGTGGATGGAAACTGGGGAGAATGGTCGGATTTTAGCGACTGTTCTACAACATGTGATGGAGGAACACAAAACAGAACAAGACTATGTGATGATCCAGAACCGAGTAATGACGGTGCTACCTGCCCCCCTCCTGGTAGCGAAACTAGGTCATGTAATCCCATTTCATGTCTAGGTAATAACTACTTATTTATTTTCAAATGACTTCTGGTTTGATTGTCCCATCGAATCAACTTAACTCTTTCAAAATACAGACTTGGATGTTTTTACTTAAGTCAGAAATTCACTAGCTCATTAAGCTCGGTTTCCTATCAAATCTGTTCTTTGATCATATAATCAAAATCTGTATAATGAAACTTTTTTCAGAAGCTGTTTGTGCAGAGAAGAAATATGTTTACAATGCCAGTATCGGTATTTGTATCCAGCTATATACAGATAAGAAAAACTTCGACGACGCCAGTGCTGCCTGTACAGCAGATGGTGCTTTCCTTTTCAAAATGGATACAACTGATAAATTAGAAGTTGCCAAAAAGATTATTGAGGATAGAAGTAATATTATTTTCTGAAATTTTTATCCAATATGTTGATTGTATGCTCACAGGCCTTCCCAACGTCTTCTTAGACTTTGAATGCAATAGCCACCTTTTTGTATCAAGGAATACAGTGATGTAACTGTGACACTGCATTATTTGCACCAATCCAATTTTCAATCAGACGTCTGTGGTTCCTGCATTTCCACTCAAACTATTATCAGAGCAAATCAAAAAGTTTTGTGAATTCTTTCTCAATTGAAGTGGAATATCAGTCTCAAAACAGTAATGACAATAGAATGTCTTTGCGTTGATGAATATAAATTATAATCTTTTTTAAGTTTATATTAAAAAGAAACACATTTCCGTCCTGGAAATTTCAACCCAAAATATTCGCAACTTTTGGCTAAAAACTGTAACTCTTTAAAAAAAACAAATTTTGAAATCATAATGTGTGATCATGAACACGAAGAATAACAGTACTGTTATGAGGCTGCTATTCCAATTCCCATAAGAATAATGGGAAATCTTCAAAAGACTTTTTACTTTGCTCAGACAATAATTGTGATTTGGCGATTAATTCTTGTGTAATTGCAGGAACCACAAACGTATGATCTAAAATTGGAATGGTGCAAATTGATGCCAGCAGTGTCCCCGATACTTATAAATGTTTAGTAAAAATCGTTATAATCCTGTGTAACATAATATCTTATTTTGTTCAGAATCAAATCAGGTTGACTATTTCATTGGAGCACGAGATGAGGATAATGATGAAACATTCAAATGGTTGGATGGTTCCAGAGTAACTTGGATTGGAAACGCCCTAGAGAAATCAGTTGAAAGTTGTGTTAGACTTCTGAAGGCAAATTATCATATGGATGAAGCTCCTTGTGAGGAAAAAAGATATTTCTTTTGTCAGATAACTGTACCAACCTGGACAGCTCCTGGACAAATTCAAATTAATGTTAGCATTGATTAGTTTGTTATCAAAATAAAATGTATCTCCAAAGTTTTACATTTCTGGACAATCACCTTGATTTCAAAGATCTACTATCCCTGAGGATGACGACAAAAATTTTTTTAGACTTGCTTTAAATGAGTTTTTGATCATCGGTGGACTTACCTATACACCAGAATTCCTATGTAATCACAAAAATTCACAAAAAAAACTTCCAAGTGGGTGTATACAAATGGGCCATAAGACTTGAATGATTTCTTAGTCGGTATCATTCGGCAAGTAATTGTTATCTATATAATTGTGTCCAGTTAACAATGTTAATTGTGCTTTTATAATGTTTACGAAAATAATTCCAAATTTATGCCTTACAGAATTCAAAATTCAAAAATTTAACATTATGTCAATTGTGTTAATAATATCAAATATCAACTGAAACAATTTGTGGAGGTTGCCATTTTGTTTCTGTAAACAAGTGGTTAAACGAAAATCGGTAATTTATTTGCCATCTGTGTCCATGTTAAATATCCAAATTTAACTTTCTTTAGCCTGGACTATACTTAGTTTCTGGACACAAATTCAATATATCATGGCAATCTTGAGCTTACAGAACTGAAAGAAGACCACTGCATTGCATTAACATCCGCTTGACTGTCGCTGCACACAAAACGACTATTTTTAGAATTGTCTTTCCGCATGAAATTCTCTCATCATCTCACAAAATCTGAAAGAAAACTCAATTTCAGCCATCAAATTCAGTAATAGTAATATTGAGACCAGAATATAAAACCTTAGAACATCATTCTCACACAAAATTAAGATGTACTATTTTATTGCGACTATCAGTTTACATTCTATCATCATTTTGGATCCAAATTGCACGAAGTTTTTCATTGTTTTTGTTTACAAACACTTGTAGTCCTGAACGACCAGCCTCTAATATTTAAATTACCAGAATCACCTGATTATGTGTCTATATGGGCATAGTTCCGGTAAATAATAAAAGCCTTGATACGATGCAGAGGCTGTTTTAGAGGCAGATGTTTCGGACTAGTACTGTCACAGTTCGACTTCGCTTCCATTATTATTTGCCCACATGAAATACAGACCATATTTTGTAGTAACCCGTGTTCACCCGTCTTTTTGTTTAACATTGAAGAAAGGCAGAATATGGTAATCATTCTGTAGGCATAATTTAGGATTTATTCGGAAAAAGGTAGGTGAAATTTCTTAACATCAGTCAAGGATAAACTCAAAAAATAATTATAAGAGTTATTTCCCCTGCACCTTGCAATTTTTGTAAATATAATTTTCGCTTACATTCTGAAAGACAAAATCTATGGAGGAAACTCTGGTGTTTTTTTTTAATTTCACCCAAGGATGAATTTTGATCAATTGGAGTCACTACCCAAGTTCTTCGAAACACGTTTATTTCTAGCAGGTAAACAATCTAGAGGATACAATTTTTAACGTACTACTTACGTAACCTGGTGAACTACTTCGATCAAGAAAGAACTCTATTGAAATTTAAAAGAGAGAAGCACCACGTTTCTGACTATTGTATTATAGGATGGGGAGACTTTAAAATGTATATCGGAACACATACCGAACCCAAACGGAAATACCGTGAAAGTTCTACGAGCACACGACAGCATATACGGAAAGTGCCGAGGATTACCGAATGTTCCCGAATTTCCGTTACCGGCAGGAACATTGGCACAAAATATGTTGCATCGCAGTTTGTTAATAAAAAAAAGTCTATTAATCAACATAAAAATTCATTCATTGACAGTTCAGGAATTAAATAACACAACGTCACTGCTGTCACACCAACAGCTTTCAATAAGTTTCAATCAGAAACGATCCATAAATTCATTGGAAGAAAAGGTTCAAATTACAGGGAAATCCATCGTTCAAAAAAGGCAATTTCTACCCAAAATCATTTTCGGTCGGTTGTCGTCTGCTGTCAGCCCTCGGATGTCAGACGGTTCCTGCCCCTTCATCACTCCCAAACTAATAAAGGTGCTCTAAAGCGAACACACCCGAACATCAAATACAAAGTTAAGCTTTCAAACAAGCCTTGAATTAAAGTTTACTTCATATTTTAAGACATGGGCTTATTCAACGTCAAGTAGGAATAAAACAGAAACGTCTTTTTACTGCACATTTAACGAGTACAGGTATCATGGTCCCTTTTTACGTTCATCAAAAACAAAAAACACACAAGGAGAAATGTATTTTGCTATAAAAGGTGGGTCTAGTATAATGTAAAGGGATAGATATAAATTTGTATATTAAGACAAAATGGGTGTTAAATATTTCTCTCGGAGCTGACTGTATCTAGGACATACTAGTAGAAAATGTTATTCATCTTCAACCTGATTAAGATCACAGTGCTGACATATTCTATAATTTACAAGGACATGTCTGTACCGACCTCTCTCTATTTCCAAAAGATGGACACTTAGTCGAATAGTCCTTAAAGCTTTGACCAGACACATTAGAAATACAGCTACGTGCAAATATGTGGGTTTTACCCTTGTCCGATAAATCTCGTTTTTTGGACGTGATATATTTGACGATATGTTGTCCGTTTATCTCGGAACTGGTAGGTCCTGTTTTTTCGCGCTTAACCTTTTTTTACGATTTCGAGTTTTTTTGACGAGTATATGCCAGAGTTAGGACGTGAAGGACAATTAGTGCTTAAGGTGAGTTACACAACTTATTTTCTTACACAATAATTGATTCAAAAGTCATATTTTTGAAATCAACACCTCCATATGCAAATCAGACCACGCTTGACTGTTTTCATTAGCCAACAAGTTGCAGAAGAGTAGGATTTAAAACATTCATTTCATATCATTTCTGATCCGCTTGAGAGTCAGCTAGTTTCACACTAGTATAATATATATCAGAGACTAGGTAAGAGTCAGCTAGTTTCAGACTTGTATAATATATACCAAAGACTAGGTAAGAGTCAGCTAGTTTCAGACTAGTATAATATCTATCAGAGACTAGGTAAGAGTCAGCTAGTTTCAGACTAGTATAATATCTATCAGAGACTAGGTAAGAGTCAGCTAGTTTCAGACTAGTATAATATCTATCAGAGACTAGGTAAGAGTCAGCTAGTTTCAGACTAGTATAATATCTATCAGAGACTAGGTAAGAGTCAGCTAGTTTCAGACTAGTATAATATCTATCAGAGACTAGGTAAGAGTCAGCTAGTTTCAGACTAGTATAATATCTATCAGAGACTAGGTAAGAGTCAGCTAGTTTCAGACTAGTATAATATCTATCAGAGACTAGGTAAGAGTCAGCCAGTTTCAGACTAGTATAATATCTATCAGAGACTAGGTAAGAGTCAGCTAGTTTCAGACTAGTATAATATCTATCAGAGACTAGGTAAGAGTCAGCCAGTTTCAGACTAGTATAATATCTATCAGAGACTAGGTAAGAGTCAGCTATTTTCAGATTAGTATAATAACTATCAGAGACTAGGTAAGAGTCAGCTAGTTTCAGACTAGTATAATATCTATCAGGGACTAGGTAAGAGTCAGCCACTTTCAGACTAGTATAATAACGATCAGAGACTAGGTAAGAGTCAGCTAGTATCAGACTAGTATAATATCTATCAGGCACTAGGTAAGAGTCAGCCAGTTTCAGACTAGTATAATATCTATCAGGGACTAGGTAAGAGTCAGCCAGTTTCAGACTAGTATAATATCTATCAGAGACTAGGTAAGAGTCAGCTAGTTTCAGACTAGTATAATATCTATCAGGGACTAGGTAAGAGTCAATAATTTTCAGACTAGTTTATTATCGTTATAGTTTCGGCATACAAGGACCACATCGAAATACAGACGACAAAAATTAATAAGAATAATAAAACTTTTCAACAGTTGCATATAGTCCTGTTGTTCCGGCAACTATTGCTGCTTTAGTTCCAGCTGCAAATCCCACTGCACCAACAGATTGAAGAACAGCTACCGTGCTACCTGCGGCTACCGCACCACCGTTGGTTACAGCTGCCGTCGACACTTCCAGCTGTTATTCCTGCACTAGTGAAACCAACAGCCCCTAGAACCAATGGACCACCAACAATAACTGCACCACCAACGAGAGCACCGACTACTACGTCACCAAATGTAATACAGGTAACTGAAATGATTAAAGATAAGATTTATAATTAATCGATCCTGCTACAGTTAGACCAAACTTTCAGTTTTTTTTTAATGAGCTTCTATTTTTAATAGCTACTACAATTAGGGTTCAATAACGACGGCCCTCTTAAACATTCGTCCCAATAACCTTGTGACGTATCTTGATGACCTCTTCTTTAACCAATCAAATTGGGATTTTAATATATTTTATTAAATATTTACCTGTATTTGTGTTCAGTAAAACTAAACAGAGTAAAATTCCTACCATATTTTGGCTGTTCATTTTCTAGCTGTCTGGAAAAAAAAAACACTTAATTAAGAGTATGTTATCTTGCCTGTCAAGCAGAATATTTGAAATAATACAAACTTCGACGAAAATCATAACTAAAGGTACATAACTACTGTTTTCAAGACTACAGACCACATTGTTAAAACTAATCTGTATTAGCAAAATCGGCTTCCACTCTCAATCATTTAACACTCGAAAGGCCTAAAGTGTTTATTTCATTTTTGCAATTGTCAATGTCTACGAAGTATAAATGACGTCTAAATTACCAACAGTAGCTTAATGAAGACCAAATCTATGAGTACTGTCCTGTAAGTACTGTTTTACTTTACATAGAGTGATCAAATTTGCTTAGTAGAGGCACTTACCCTGCCTAGTGCTACCGACTCTTCCAAACCTTCCGCTGGAAAGAGTCCATCCTACCAAGAGTCGTCCACCCCGCCTAGATTCATCCTATCCGCCTAAACG
Source organism: Lottia gigantea (assembly GCF_000327385.1). Lineage (NCBI taxonomy): Eukaryota > Metazoa > Mollusca > Gastropoda > Lottiidae > Lottia > Lottia gigantea. Next base: position 450,272 of record NW_008709540.1, read on the forward strand.
GTTAAAATCGTCCACGCTGCCAAAGTCACCATGTTACGGTTGTTGTGCCGATGGCTTTTGCAGTGCATTTCATTCTCTTATGCCTTACGTCCATGTTTACGTTTAGCGATACACTTCCGGTTTCGCTCTTAGAATAGAAAATTGGGTCATTTTTACTATTTATATTTTATGGACAAAATTCTACCTTTTAACTCCACGTTAATCTACTGACATGGGCGCTGCCATATTGTTTCGATGACGTAATAGGTCATAAAATATAGGAGGATTTCAGCTGACGTCACATCCGGGAGTTTCCCCATCTAAAAATAGGCTGGCCGTTAAGCGTCAATGACACGTGTGCTGTAACCGAGACAGAAAAAACTAATAAATCTGAAGTTTCATCTATTCTAGGATGATATGATTAATTAAAATTAATGGTGAATTTAATCTGTGTAGGAAAGAGCATGCTCGCCGATTTCGACGTAGGTAAGTAGCCTAGGCCTAGAGTTAGGCCTAGATTTGGCTGAAGATTAATTAGATAACAATTTTTTTTATATTTCATCTGGTACCAATCCTGAAAGTAACCTAAACACAAATCTAAATCATTTTACAACATATTTTGTCTGATTTTTAACGAAAGAAAACAAATTATTCAAATTCAAAGGGAATCGATTGGAATATCCAGACTTTTATTGTCATTGACACGCTATAGACACTTACGTCATGTTGATCGACCATACATCACACAGATTATGTAAACGTGCCAGATTTGAGTGAAACCGTGGCCTATTTTTCTGCGAGAATTGGCTGAATGGCGTTACAAAAAAGAAAGAATGACTAGAGCCACACGTGGCACAGAGTGGGACTTTGCAAATGTAGCAAAATGCAAAAGACCCCGAAAAAATCAACCTTCCACGATAATTAGATCAAGCGCAAGAACAGTCTAAAGTTGAGAAATTTTCCTTTTTTTTAGAAGATTTTAATACCGGAAGTGGACGTCAGACCTCACAAATGAAAGTATCAGCAGATAGCCGAGGTCAATGAAACAGCCAAAATTCTAAGACAAAGTGGCTTAAAATACAAATACAAATACAAAAGTATAAATAGATAGCCAATGCCAATGACGTTTGATCCTACAAAGGTCAAGGTCAACAAAGGTCAAGGTCAAAAATTGAAAATTTTGAATTTCCAAAACCTGTTCCTTTTTTTGAACTATGAAGCGGAAACAACCAAAATTCTAAGACAAAGTGGCTTAAAATATGAGGTAATTGTGTAAAAAGTTCCATTTTGAACAAATGTATACTTTGCGAGTTATGCACCTGGCTAAAATGTCAATAATGAGTAATTTACCCCGAAAGTGCCACGCCCAACTCAATTTTTTTTGAATAAGTTAGTCAATATTCAAAATGTTACGTTATGTTCCAAATGTCAAGTTCCTACATAATAGAGGTCAAAAGATATAGGTCAACAAAAGTCAAAAAAGGTCAAAATAAAAAAATGAAAATATCCAAATGTTAAAACTCGTTCCTTTTTTGAAACTATAAAGCTGAAACAACTGAGCTGTTAATACATACTGGCCAAAAGGATGAGGTAATTGTGTGCAA
>NW_008709540.1:451904-457688 GCF_000327385.1 Lottia gigantea
TCCTGCTACAGTTAGACCAAACCTTCAGTTTTTTTTTAATGAGCTTCTATTTTTAATAGCTACTACAATTAGGGTTCAATAACGACGGCCCTCTTAAACATTCGTCCCAATAACCTTGTGACGTATCTTGATGACCTCTTCTTTAACCAATCAAATTGGGATTTTAATATATTTTATTAAATATTTACCTGTATTTGTGTTCAGTAAAACTAAACAGAGTAAAATTCCTACCATATTTTGGCTGTTCATTTTCTAGCTGTCTGGAAAAAAAAAACACTTAATTAAGAGTATGTTATCTTGCCTGTCAAGCAGAATATTTGAAATAATACAAACTTCGACGAAAATCATAACTAAAGGTACATAACTACTGTTTTCAAGACTACAGACCACATTGTTAAAACTAATCTGTATTAGCAAAATCGGCTTCCACTCTCAATCATTTAACACTCGAAAGGCCTTAAGTGTTTATTTCATTTTTGCAATTGTCAATGTCTAAGAAGTATAAATGACGTCTAAATTACCAACAGTAGCTTAATGAAGACAACTATGAGTACTGTCCTGTAAGTACTGTTTTACTTTACATAGAGTGATCAAATTTGCTTAGTAGAGGCACTTACCCTGCCTAGTGCTACCGACTCTTCCAAACCTTCCGCTGGAAAGAGTCCATCCTACCAAGAGTCGTCCACCCCGCCTAGATTCATCCTATCCGCCTAAACGGTTAAAATCGTCCACGCTGCCAAAGTCACCATGTTACGGTTGTTGTGCCGATGGCTTTTGCAGTGCATTTCATTCTCTTGTTTGGGCCTTACGTCCATGTTTACGTTTAGCGATACACTTCCGGTTTCGCACTTAGAATAGAAAATTGGGTCATTTTTACTATTTGTATTTTATGGACAAAATCTACCTTTTAACTCCACGTTAATCTACTGACATGGGCGCTGCCATATTGTTTCGATGACGTAATAGGTCATAAAATATAGGAGGATTTCAGCTGACGTCACATCCGGGAGTTTCCCCTTCTAAAAATAGGCTGGCCGTTAAGCGTCAATGACACGTGTGCTGTAACCGAGACAGAAAAAACTAATAAATCTGAAGTTTCATCTATTCTAGGATCATATGATTAATTAAAATTAATGGTGAATTTAATCTGTGTAGGAAAGAGCATGCTCGCCGATTTCGACGTAGGTAAGTAGCCTAGGCCTAGAGTTAGACCTAGATTTGGCTGAAGATTAATTAGATAACAATTTTTTTTATATTTCATCTGGTACCAATCCTGAAAGTAACCTAAACACAAATCTAAATCATTTTACAACGTATTTTGTCCGATTTTTAACGAAAGAAAACAAATTATTCGTCGAGTAGCTTGACTGCAAATTCAAAGGGAATCGATTGGAATATCCAGACGTTTATTGTCATTGACACGCTATAGACACTTACGTCATGTTGATCGAGCATACATCACACAGATTATGTAAACGCGCCAGATTTGAGTGAAACCGTGGCCTATTTTTCTGCGAGAATTGGCTGAATGGCGTTACAAAAAAGAAAGAATGATTATATCGTTATATTGTGTTTTTTTTTTTTTCAGTCATAATATTTGACAGGCCGATTGATGAAAATGGAATGAAGGAATGAGAATGTCGAAAATGTCAACTTCAAACTGCCGTTTCTCGAAAACAATCATTTAAAAATATCGATAAAAAGCTGGTTCAATTCTGCGTTTAGCTATGTACAATATGTTTTTGGGAGTAAATTTTATACATTCGGAAAGGAAAAATAAAGAAGTGGAGATTGTCCTGAAACTGTCAAACTACCCTAGTCGATCGAAACCGTTAAGCCTAAAATACAGGCATCAAGTAGCTACTAGGCATAACAATGACAAGAACGGCAGTGGCTATTTACCACTGGCGTGGTAAGCGTGGTAAATAGCCATAAGTACCTTAACAGCTATTTACCACGGCGTGGTAAATAAAATTAGTCATGATTTGATATTCTTTTCGGAAAAAATTGCTTAAAATAACCTATATTTCTAAAATAACGATTTTGCAATCAAATATTCATCCCTTTTTGAAAAATAAATGTCGTGTTTGTTTACAAATAAATGTCAAGGCCGATTGTGAAGAGCTCATGGTTCAAGGCTGAATACTTCTAAATTCAAACCTATCTAAAAAATTCCGCGTTGTATGAAATTTGGTGTACATTCATTTATTCTTTCGGCAATAGATTTTAATTACAAATTAGTCAAAATTTACTTAAACCTTGTTAATGAATTGGAAAGCAGGCTTATTCCAAGTATATCTATTCAAAATCATTTGAGGACTAAACTTCCCCAAACGATCGTAAGGGTATTTTGTTTCAGAATAAGTTTTGAAAATAAATTCCTACATTTTATGCAATGTGTCTCCTAATATTACTACGTTTTTACAAGTAACTACAGTGGCGTATTTAGAGGGTAGTGCCCTCGAAAATAATAGGGTAAAGTTGCCCCCACTCCCGTCATTGAAATCCTGGCTACGCCACTGAGTAAGTAGACCTAATGTATATTTCCACAAAAATTGTAATGTTGTGTCCTATAGATATTAGGGTGATATGAGAATAAAAATCCCTTAAAAGCACAGACCTAGGTCATGAAGTTAAAATTTTTATATTTAGCTAAGTACTGTTAAACGCGTTCGTCCCTATACATTTTCGGTCTTTTTCATGTTTGCCCCTAGTTCGTTCGCCCTGGCTCCACAATATTTTGTGACACAATAATCCATGATCCACAAAATTTGGACAAAATGTTTAAATATGTGTTTAATTGTCAATCTTTGTCACTTATCAATTTAAAAAGGACCCGTCCGCTATCATGTGACTAAAAAACTGACTTGTTAGTCTTTCATTCAAACCTCTTCCAATTTGTCGTCCAGAAACTTGCCTTCACCAACACAATGTTGTTTTTATTTTTCTTAGTGTACAGAAAAACTTCTTTTTTTTTTGCGATCAGGACAAATAATTTTTTGAAAGGGACAGTTACGCCAATTTTTTGACCAATCACACTTAAGTCTCCGAAACGGGATTGATTTAGCTAAGCCAATCGGTAATAGTGTTCACAGGTCACCGTCAAAATTTGAGCCTATACAGAAGATGTCCGCAGTAATGATACAGATATTGACAGTGTTTGATTGTAGTTTGTAGTAGAGGGAACTAGCGGTACAGATATTAATAGTGTTTGACTGTAGTATGCAGTCAAGGTCAGTAATGATACAGATATTGATAGTGTTTGACTGTAGTATGTAGTCAAGGTCAGTAATGATACATATATTGATAGTGTTTGACTGTAGTATGTAGTAGAGGTCAGTAACGGTACAGATATTGATGGTGTTTGCCTGTAGTGTGTAATCAAGGTCAGTAACGGTACAGATATTGATAGTGTTTGACTGTAGTATGTAGTAGAGGTCAGTAACGGTACAGATATTGATAGTGTTTAACTGTAGTATGTAGTAGAGGTCAGTAACGGTACAGATATTGATAGTGTTTAACTGTAGTATGTAGTCAAGGTCAGTAACGGTACAGATATTGATATTGTTTGACTGTAGTATGTAGTCAAGGTCAGTAACGGTACAGATATTGATAGTGTTGAGCGCATTTCGAAAGACAAGAGCAATGCCTCATAACAATCAACACATTTTAAATTTATAATTTTATAGATTTTTCATTCATAATAATCACTTCTATGATACTATAATCAAGTAAGAAGTAAGCTCAGTAGGAAGACTTTGTGGTTTTCCTTGCACCAATAGTTCAAATATAGGAACAGTTGTCTACAAATCCTACGCATATCATCACCCGCATTGAGTCTATTTCTATCTTTAATTTTGATGACTAAAGTTTCGAGGTTCGCTTGGGTTCGTCGTGTTGAAGGGCATCAGAATCCCGAAACTCTATAATTCTTCTCCTACAATAGCCTGGGAACCAGGAATATACAGTATTATAGCATGGAAATTAAAAATTCAATAAAAGTCTGTCAAAAGCATAGCTTGAAAATGCATATATATAAACGAATTGCAGACTAATAGACAGCTGGAAATGTACGCAATACCGAAGTATGATCATAAACACGCATGGTTCACATCACGCAGCGATTGTAGATATTTTTAGACTGAAATTTAGCGTCCAAAATGCCCGAAAACCAAAGTCACCGATATTTAACATGGCGGATATTTTTCTTCGCTAGAGATATTAAAATGCTTATTTTAGTGTGTTAACAATGTGAAATGTTCACAATATTTATATTTTTGAAACCTAAAACGTGTGAATTTTTAATGTAAAAACAAAAATTGGATGAAATCCACCAAATAAAAAAAAACGTGGTAAAATTTAGTTACCACGTTTTGTCTCCATAGACTAACATGGTGACATTGGCCTAATTTAACAGGTTAACACGCCGTGGTATATAGCTGTAGGGGTACTTCTGACTATTAACCGCGCTAACCATGCCAGTGGTAAATAGCCACTGCCGACAAGAACCTTTCAATTGATACATTTATATTATAATCCTAGTTGTTCTAGGCAAACGTCACACGCCAATAGTTCCAAGATAAAAAAATATTATATTTCTGAGGTCTTTTTTTTCCATAGTAATCACTTTGAACATGAAAAAATCATTAGAAAAAAATGACCTGAATCCCCTACTCTAAATACCCCTTAATAATGACAATTTCTACGACGTGGCTGGGGCAGAAAGTAGGTCGACCGACGTCCACGTTGTTAGGAAGCCATAGACCGAAAAGAAAAAGCAACTGATTCATGGAATCAGACTGAATGAGCAAACAAACGCTTTAATGTCCATAGCTTCTTAATTAATACAACTCAATGTTAATTAAACATCACTCATAATTACAAAAAGTTGTCTTCCTTGTCTGGAACTTAATATCTGTCTAATTCGTACACCCAAACAACAAACAATTATATTTCCCATGACATATCGACAGCTCTTACAAAATAACATGCCCCTCCTCCCCTCCCTCCCCTCCCCACATATAGACTTCTACTTCATTTTATCTTTCCTTACAAGATAGCGGTATTTCAAACTAAACAATGCCGACTCATTCACATTTTGCTTCACCGTTGTTTTAATGGATTGGAAGAGTTGTATGATATATCTGTGCAAATCAGAGAGCTAAATATCCGCAATTATGATAAAATGGCCGGTTGTTTCTAATACAGTTAGGCGAACATTTGGTAAATCAAGTTAGTCCAGTAGTACTTATTATTTTGGCCATGGTCAAAGTCTCACATGAAGACAATAATCATGACAGTAATCATGGTAGTAATCAGGACAGTAATCATGGTTGTAACCGTGACAGTAATCATGGCGCTAATGATAGCAGTAATCTTGGCAGTAACCATAGCTGCAATCATGACAGTAATCATTTGCAGTAATCATAACAGTTATTATGACACTAATCATGGTATTAATCATAACAGTATTCATGACAGTAATCATAGCAGTAATCGGAGTGGTAATCATGACAGTAACCATGGGTGTAATCGTGGCAGTAATCGTGGCAGTAATCATGACAGAAACCATGGGAATAATCGTGGCAGTAATCATGGCAGTAATCAAGACAGTTATCATGGCAGTAATCATCACAGTTTTCATGACAGTAATCATAGCAGTAATCGGAGTGGTAATCATGACAGTAACCATGGGTGTAATCGTGCCAGTAATCAAGACAGTTATCATGGCAGTAATCAAGACAGTATTCATGACAGTAATCAAAGCAGTATTCGGAGTGGTAC
>NW_008709540.1:466617-467960 GCF_000327385.1 Lottia gigantea
TGTAACAAGTTCAAGAGTAAACTAGTCTGGTATTAAAATGTTCTTTTCATTGTCTCGATACATTGGAAGTTACAATAATTTGCTGAGATTTTACAGTATCACTTTCATATCCCAATGATAATTTAAATCTGTTTCCAATCCAGGGGATGTTGTCAAAATCCCAGAGGAATGATCTCTTTTACTTTTTACTCCAGAATTTCTCATCAAATATATGGTCTAGATCAATGGTCGTCGACTGAATTGACCACATTCGTTGTTCCGAGTTGCACCCCTTTGCCAGAAAACGTTTTCCCTGAGAATATTGTTGATCTAAAAGCACACTCGTGGAAGATCATTTATAAAAATCAGAAATAAAAGTCGTCCATGTGTAGATACCAAGACATTCGTTTCAATTACGGTTGATTAGTGAAAACGATTTATATAAATATGAAAAATTAGATGAAATCTATAGAAAAGAAGTTTATAAAGGAGGAGCTGGTGATCGATAAGATCAAAAGCTTTGCTAAAATCCAGGTATCGAGATGTACATAACATTTGTTGAAGATGGGTTCCCTTATTTTCATTTATGAAAATTAAAATGTTAATACTTATATGAATAGAGGTGTTCTAATAACTTGCAAAAAATACCATTTGTCTCACATATCCATAATTAATTCATAATTAGCTGAAATATAAGAGAATTACGAGAAGAATTACGAGAAGAATTCCAATGAGTGACCGATATAATTAAGAGTTTTTACCAATCATAAATGTCAATTTATGTACAATCTGGATAAACAAATAAAGACTTATTGACCTTTCTTGATCGGTCACTCATTGGAATTCTGCTGGTAATTCTCTTCTCATTTAGCTGAATATGAATTAATTATGGACATGTGAGACAAACTGGTATTTTTCCAACTCATTAGATCACCTCTACTTTCTATTCATATAAGTATTAGCATTACATTTTCATAAATAAAAATAAGGGAACCCATCTTTAAATGTTACACAATAATAATAACAATAAAAACTTTATTAGACACCTAGTTGCACAAGGCAATCTTCCCTGGGATCTTTCTACATACAACTACAATAACATATTTACAAAATGATAACGTACAAAAAATTATAATATAAGTGAAAATGGACGAAAGTGATTCATTGAATGTATACTTCCATATCGCCTTATTATGTAGCGTGTCACTCTACCTCAATACTAAAATGTAGGTAGGTGGAAATGGTAACTGGATCGTTTGTACTAGGGATGTGGTTTTGCTTTACAGCCCCAGGACCATCGCGCGAAATCTCTCCGTTAACAAGTGCAAGTGTCAGCTAAAAAGTGACTGAAATCTATCCAAACT
>NW_008709540.1:471590-478085 GCF_000327385.1 Lottia gigantea
CTTATACACAAACAGCACACAATGATATTCATATGTCACATTCACATAATAAAGGAATTCACTACAGCCCAAAAATATTTGGGGCCGCACAAACCTAGGAAATATCACACAAGCACTTTATATACTGGAACAACACAAACCACAAAAGATCACCCAGATTATATCAAATGAAAGAATCAATCGGATAAATTTAGTCAGGACGAACCCTCCAATTAAAACGGGTAATGAGCGACCGTCAATAACACTAGTCACATTCACATAGGGTAGAGCTCGTTGAGAAAGATCGTTAACCTGCACACTATCTTTCTTTAATTATTATAACATTGGATGAGATACCATTGGTAACATAAGTCACAGAGGACTTCCAGGGTAGGGCTCACCGAGAAGAGTTCCAAACTCATAGTTGTAGTGCAGTGCTCATTTTGAAGAACACGTGGTCTGCATGTTCTTATAAATAAACTCTCACAGAATCTCATGCGAAATAATGTGATTTAATTATTATTCCTATTCCGGATTGAATATGGACTTTGGAAATGAAATATTTCAAATATTGAATTATGAATATGACCAGTATGATAACAGCAAAAATAAAAATATTAATTGAAATCTATACAAAATTAATTCTGGCTGTCACATTTATTTGTAGTCTAAATTAAGATGACTATTTTAAGAGTTACGTACCCTTTTCTCACCAGCTACTGAAGTTATCTTGCTTTATAAAAGTAAGAAACTCTGCGTCTCCAATGTACCAGTGTACTGTTGCCAGCGACATTTACCACGAGTCCAGATGGAAAAAAGGTATGTCATTCTACTTAGACTAAGCGTAAGTCAGACTACCAAAAATAGTTTGAGACCCGTTGGGCATTTTCTACATCGTTCGATCCATCTGTTCGCTTGTAAACAGTTGGGAAGGCACAAATTCTTGGTAGATATGGACGATTCTTGGTTAAATTGTTTGTTTATTTATTTACAATAAAAAAAAGTAATCTTTGTAAGACATATAGAAGTAGGAAGGTAAACAATAAGAATACAAGTTATATAGATATACTACTTCTAGGTTTATTACATACTACCAAACAGGAAGGTAAACATTAAGAACACAAGTTATATAGATATACTACTTCTAGGTTTATTACATACTACCAAGCAGGAAGGTAAACATTAAGAACACAAGTTATATTGATATACTACTTCTAGGTTTATTATATACTACCAAACAGGAAGGTAAACATTAAGAACACAAGTTATATTGATATACTACTTCTAGGTTTATTATATACTACCAAGCAGGAAGGTAAACATTAAGAATACATAATAGATGGATATACTACTTCTAGGTTTATTACATACTACCAAGCAGGAAAGTAAACATTAAGAATACATAATAGATGGATATACTACTTCTAGGTTTATTACAAACTACCAAACAGGAAGGTAAACATTAAGAATACATAATAGATGGATATACTACTTCTAGGTTTATTACATACTACCAAGCAGGAAGGTAAACATTAAGAATACAAGATATATAGATATACTACTTCTAGGTTTATTACATACTACCAAGTAGGAAGGTAAACATTAAGAATACAAGTTGTATGGATATACTACTTCTATGTTTATTACATACTACCAAGTAGGAAGGTAAACATTAAGAATACATAATAGATGGATATACTACTTCTAGGTTTATTACAAACTACCAAACAGGAAGGTAAACATTAAGAATACATAATAGATGGATATACTACTTCTAGGTTTATTACATACTACCAAGCAGGAAGGTAAACATTAAGAATACAAGATATATAGAAATACTACTTCTAGGTTTATTACATACTACCAAGTAGGAAGGTAAACATTAAGAATACATAATAGATGGATATACTACTTCTAGGTTTATTATATACTACCAAGCAGGAAAGTAAACATTAAGAATACATAATAGATGGATATACTACTTCTAGGTTTATTACAAACTACCAAACAGGAAGGTAAACATTAAGAATACATAATAGATGGATATACTACTTCTAGGTTTATTACATACTACCAAGCAGGAAGGTAAACATTAAGAATACAAGATATATAGATATACTACTTCTAGGTTTATTACATACTACCAAGTAGGAAGGTAAACATTAAGAATACATAATAGATGGATATACTACTTCTAGGTTTATTACATACTACCAAGCAGGAAGGTAAACATTAAGAATACAAGATATATAGATATACTACTTCTAGGTTTATTACATACTACCAAGTAGGAAGGTAAACATTAAGAATACAACTTGTTCTATGTGTGTTTCTTGAATGATAGATAAACGGTTTTCATCTAACGCCTTGTTCAAGGAGCCGTCCAGGTTGGTACAGTTATTTGACAAAAGAAATATTTTGTGCTTGTACAGGACGTTTCGTCCATCTGATAATTTTGTTTGTTGAGTCTTACACAATTTTGACTTCTCGCAGTAGGAGCGTCTCCAATCCACGTTACTCTAGAACCATCCAGCCATTTAAATACGTCATCATTATTAACATCCTTAGCACCGAGGAAATAACTGTCCTGATTTGATCCTGAAAGAAATAATATTATTATATATAATGTGTTCTAACGTCTGCATAGTTTGACATAGTTTTACATTGTTTTCAAGACGGATTTAGGTTCAGATAAAGCTCGACAAATCTAGCCCTATCCGATTCCGAATCGTGGACGTGATATGCGAATTAGATATCAGCACGTTTAGGGTCAGACATAAACTGTCACATTTTAGTTGTTCCGACCCACAATCGGGTTAACATTTTATGTCTGACCCTGATGGTGCCGACATTCCATTGTATATCAGGTCCGAGGAGTGTGTACGGTCAGATTTGTCGAGCTAAACCGATATCATTTTGAAAATAATGCAATATTATGTGAGACTTTAGAGCACCTATTACATTGGTTGATTCAGATCTTTAATTTTTTAGTATGTAATTTAATTTTGTACATCAGCAATATTTCAGTGACAACCTCGCATAACGAAGCCAGAACGAGGTAGCTTCTTTCACCAAAACTGTAAAATTTTGACGCTTCTGTTGAACATTTTTCTTGAATTTGTTAAATATATGTGACAGAAACCACCTCCTCTAACTCTCACGAGACCTTAGGCTAGGTACAGGCCTACATGCATGCTATCGACATAATGATCAATTCAGAATATAACATTACTTCTATCTACAATGATGGCTTTAGCAACTTCTAATTTATCAGTTGTATCCATTTTGAAAAGGAAAGCACCATCTGCAGTACATGCAGCACTGGCGTCGTCGAATGTTTTCATTTCTGTATATAGCTGAATACAAATACCGATACTGGCATTGTAAACATATTTCTTCTCTGCACAAACTGCTTCTGAAAAACGTTTACTTTACTTTTATTGCATAGAGTTTATGACTATATGATCAAAACAGTATTTGCAGGGATTTGATTGTATGCCAGAGGATGCAGCCAAACAGAGACATCATTAGAATGACTGTTAACATAACAGACTTTATGTCGAGGGCTCTGACTGGCTGTATTCGCGAACTAAAATCAAACCAAATTGTTGCATTAGAAACTTTAGCGATACGATAAAGAAGGCCATGCAGTTAAGGTATATGACGCATTTCGTAATATCTTGACATGGTGAAGATGGCCTTACCAGAACTCGACGTTTCAATACCGGTAAATATCGAGGTGCTAAGTTTTACCCTGTGTCAGAGCCAGATAGGCAATCGGGTGGAGGGGAGTGTGTAAAAGAGCTCAATGTCAGTGTTTCTGGTCAGATGGGTAGATTCTGTGATAGTATCAGATAACAGTAGTCGAATCGGGTTAGGTGGATGTCATTGAAGAGACTCCTATTCCAATTTTTCTGTGGTTAACATTGGCCATTGATAACAGGTATAGTAACAACGCAAGCGGAACATCCTGGTTTGTATTTTGATCAAATTTTGGTATACTCCTGTCCTTTCTTCATCAACCAAAATTGCAGCAAAAATATCTGATATAAAAAATAAAGTACTACCTATACATGAAACCGGATTACATGACCTAGTTTCGCTACCGGGAGGAGAACAGGTAGAACCGCCATTACTCGGTTCTGGATTATCACATAGTCTTGTTCTGTTTTGTGTTCCTCCACCACATGTTGTAGAACAGTTGCTATAATCCGACCATTCTCCCCAGTTTCCATCCACTGTAAATAGATAAATATCAGTAATTAAAAGTAGAGTCATTGTACAGTCATTCAGACCTACAGCTATGGAGGAAAGGACCCCTTGAGATCCCCTACCTCACTTTGAAAATAAATGAATGAATGAATGAATGAATAGAATGATCCTACCTGGACAGGGATCTACTGCGCATGCCTCAGTTTATATTATGCCTATATTATACGTACCAGGACGAGGAATTGATGTGTATTATACGTACCAGGACGTGGAAGTGATATATATTATACGTACCAGGACGTGGAAGTGATATATATTATACGTACCAGGATGAGGAAGTGATGTATATTATACGTACCAGGATGTGGAATTGGTGTATATTATACGTACCAGGACGAGGAATTGATGTGCATTATACGTACCAGAACGGTGAATTGATATATATTATACGTACCAGGACGAGGAATTGATGTGTATTATACGTACCAGGACGAGGAATTGATGTGTATTATACGTACCAGGACGAGGAATTGATGTATATTATACGTACCAGGACGAGAAATTGATGTGTATTATACCTACCAGGACGAGGAATTGATGTATATTATATGTATCAGGACGAGGAATTGATGTATATTATACGTACCAGGACGAGGAATTGGTGTATATTATACGTACCAGGACGAGGAATTGATGTATATTATACGTACCAGGACGAGGAATTGATGTGTATTATACCTACCAGGACGAGGAATTGATGTATATTATACGTACCAGGACGAGGAATTGATGTATATTATATGTATCAGGACGAGGAATTGATGTATATTATATGTATCAGGACGAGGAATTGATGTGTATTATATGTATCAGGACGAGGAATTGATGTGTATTGTATCTACCAGGACGAGGAATTGATGTATATTATATGTATCAGGACGAGGAATTGATGTATATTATAACTACCAGGACGAGGAATTGATGTATATTATACGTATCAGGACGAGAAATTGATGTGTATTATACCTACCAGGACGAGGAATTGATGTATATTATACGTATCAGGACGAGGAATTGATGTGTATTATACCTACCAGGACGAGGAATTGATGTATATTATATGTATCAGGACGAGGAATTGATGTGTATTATACGTACCAGGACGAGGAATTGATGTATATTATACGTACCAGGACGAGGAATTGATGTGTATTATAAGTACCAGGATGTGGAATTGATGTATATTATACGTATCAGGACGAGGAATTGATGTGTATTATACGTATCAGGACGAGGAATTGATGTATATTATACGTATCAGGACGAGGAATTGATGTATATTATACGTACTAAGACGAGGAATTGATGTATATTATACGTACTAAGACGAGGAATTGATGTGTTTTATACGTACCAGGACGAGGAATTGATGTATATTATACGTATCACGATGAGGAATTGATGTATATTATACGTACCAGGACGAGGAATTGATGTGTATTATACGTACCAGGACGAGGAATTGATGTATATTATACGTACTAAGACGAGGAATTGATGTGTATTATACGTATCAGGACGAGGAATTGATGTATATTATACGTACCAGGACGAGGAATTGATGTGTATTATACGTACCAGGATGAGGAATTGATGTGTATTATACATACCAGGACGGGGAATTGATGTATATTATATGTACCAGGACGAGGAATTGATGTATATTATACGTACCAGGATGAGGAATTGATGTGTATTATAAGTACCAGGATGTGGAATTGATGTGTATTATAAGTATCAGGACGAGGAATTGATGTGTATTATACGTACCAGGACGAGGAATTGATGTGTATTATACGTACCAGGACGAGGAATTGATGTATATTATACGTACCAGGACGAGGAATTGATGTATATTATACGTACCAGGACGAGGAATTGATGTGTATTATACATACCAGGACGTGGAATTGATGTATATTATACGTACCAGGACGAGGAATTGATGTATATTATACGTACAAGGATGAGGAAGTGATGTATATTATACCTACCAGGACGAGGAATTGATGTGTATTATACGTACCAGGATGTAGAATTGATGTGTATTATACGTACCAGGATGTGGAATTGATGTATATTATACGTACCAGGATGAGGAATTGATGTGTATTATAAGTACCAGGATGTGGAATTGATGTATATTATATGTATCAGGACGAGGAATTGATGTGTATTATACGTACCAGGACGAGGAATTGATGTGTATTATACGTACCAGGATGAGGAATTGATGTGTATTAT
>NW_008709540.1:478135-483458 GCF_000327385.1 Lottia gigantea
TCATTTTAACTTTCAATTCCAGTGACTCAGCTACAAAAGTTACTGGTTAAACCCTTAACTCACGGTCGCAAACCCTAAAGCGGGCCACCATCCCCAGAATGTTTTTTTAATATTCTCGATGAAGGGGATCCAATCCACTTAAGTACACGAGGCTAATGGAGCCAGTGTTCATCAGATTTAACTCTAGAAGTGTGTTATTTACGCCCTGGTGCAAATTTGTAAGATATCGCAGTATCTGATAGATTAGAATATTAATGCCAGGATTTTGATTATTACCAACATCTGGAGTATTTCCTGAAAAGGGACATTATCTTTTATTCTTAGTTCGAAAAAAAAACGTTTTGCTCAATTTATGAAAACTATACACCAAAATCTCGAGAAATGTGTCTCTTTACTTATCTTAAAGTTTCAACTAAAAATTCCTGCAGTTAGTTTTTTTTTCGCCAAAACTAATTTAATGTTCGTTATGCTTTTAGGAAGCTCTTAGAAAACAACCATACAGATTTCAGGTTTCAAGTAAAAATAGCGAATCTATATGAGGTCTAACAACAAAACTGGTTTAACCTGCTTGCTTAATAAGTAGAAGACTCCGTTTTTTGATTAATGCTTTTAAAACAAATTCAAGTTAATTCAAGTTAATTCAAGTAGACATTCCGCTTGTGAAAATTTTAGATCAAAATGTAGCGAAATGGGCCCTGAAATTTTTAATTATAAATCCAGTCGTTAAATTTTAAGCATTAAATATATTTAAAAACATGGAAGTTTTGTTGGTTCGTTTTGCATTTATAATAAATAAACATAATAAATAAACATTTGTAGAGCGCCTAAATCCACATCACACAGGGACATGATCAAAGCGCTTAGGATCACCATGTACAATAATTATGAGTTTTACAACAAGTCTAATGGTAGCGTTGAAATAGATGAGTCTTTAAGCGAGATTTGAAAGTTTGTAATGATGGTGATATTTTACGTTCGTAAGGGAGACGATTCCATAATATAGCAGATTGATATTGAAAGGATCGACCACCGATGGTTTTCAAATTATAGATTGGAACATTACCTATGAGAATCGTATAATTTCTTCAAATATACCTCAAACTTACGGTGGTTCGTATCCGACATCATTTATTTTTTCAATTTTGAATTAAAAAAACTGGAATATAATTATAAAAAATAATTTTGAATTAAAAACTTGAATTTCCACCGGAAAATTAGGTGGTAATTCTAGAATTTATTTATGAAAAACTTGTATTTTCACCTGAGTGGAAATTAATTTTCACCTGGGGGCTAATTCAATAATATTTAATAAAAAAAACTTGAATTTTCAGATTCAAGAATTAATTCTAGAATTAAAAACTACAAAATATCCCCCTGGTGAAAATACTAGATTTTAATTGAAAATTATGTTCTACAATTATATTCCAGTTTTTTAATTCAAAATTGAAAAAAAAATGATATATGCGAACGACCGTACAAACAAGACAAGAAATATTTCACTTTTTATTTATTTCGTTCACAAGTTTATTCCAATCCTGATAACTTGGGTATCCGAAAGTTGTACGTCTTGTTGACAAGAGCCTTAAGAGAAAATGCCCTGTACGATAATTTGTAAATACCCACTCCTTAACGGTTGCTTCAAACTGTAGAGTTTTCATACACGGATGATTGTGATACAATTGGATATTAAAGCTGAAATTCAACGGTATCTTAGCTGAACAATTCGTTTCTGAGAACAATGTACGAATTAAACCAGAAAATGCAGGACTTACCTTCCGGACATTCTTTAAACATTTTCTCAAAGAACAGACACGCAAAGGAAACCAGTTCATTTGGCTCTGCCCCTGAGGCTACAATAACACCTAATAACACAATGGCTGAAACTTGAATTCTCATGACTACGTAAGAAATCGTCTCTCGTCTCCGTTTAAGATTCAATCTGTCTCCGTCAGAGATTAAATCCGTTTCCGTCAAATATTCAAAATTCCAATCCGTTTCTGTCAAATCAAATATTCAAAATTCCAATCCGTTTCCGTCAAATATTCAAAATTTCAATCCGTTTCCGTCAAATATTCAAAATTCCAATCCGTTTCCGTCAAATATTCAAAATTTCAATCCGTTTCCTGAAAATATTCAAAATTCCAATCCGTTTCCTGAAAAAATTGATAAATCAGATTGGTCTTCGTCAAATATTCAAAAGTGAGTCCGTCTACTTCAAATTTCGGATGCTATCTGTCGCCGTCAAAGATGTTTATACCATGAATGTCAATAATTGCATAATTGGTATTGGTAAGGATAAACCAACATTAAGGATTCCCAAAAAAATGAGCTTAAAAGGGTTAGTGTAGCGTCGCGGACGTATATTTTATTCAAAAAAGGGAGGACAACAAATTCAGGAACACATAACTAATTTGTCTCAAAAAGGGCAATTTTTTCAACAGGTCATTTAAGTATAATTACATTTTGAAATATTCACCCTGCAACTATACTGATCCTATGTGCATAAGACAGGTTCATAAAAACTAGATTAAGTCGTTGCATAGGGTAATTACTATGCAAATTAGATCAGGAAAACATGACATGCTTTGTTGGTGACTCAGGTATGCAACTGTCAAAAGTTTCAATTTTGTGAGTGTTTTTACGTGGATTTTATATAATAATATAAACTTATTTCAAACAAACTCTTTATGAAATTTTATGGGCTTATATCTATGATGAAATAAGTAGTAGGCGAAATCGATAAATTTTGTCTTCAAGTGAAAACGTCCACATTTTTTTGATCAATAGAGTCGTTTTTGTGCAGTTGGGCACGATGCGGCAAGTTGGGCAATGCGGCAAAACGAACCCACCGCGACTTTCGCCCACCCGAAACCTATCCATTTGAAAAAGCCAGCCTAGCGAAAAATTGTCCCGTACAATCATCTCTTTCAAACAAATTATGTTTAAATTTTTGAATGATTCCTCATGCAGTCAATTGAATAGGTTATTGCAATTTTATGATTAACATTTGATAACAAAGATTCAGGATCGGCTTCAATATCCAACCCTTGATTACTTTTAAAACTCTCATGATTGCCATTATGATTACCACTGGTATGATTACTGTCATGATTACTGCCATAACTAATGTCATGATTCCCACTATGATTACTGTCATGGTTACTGTTATGGTTACTGTCATGATTACTGTCATTCTACTGTCATGATTTCTGTCATGATTACAAATCCTAAGACATTCTATAATCTATTCAAAAAACAAGAGGTAAAAGGTGTTTCACAATTAGAGTTAGAAGTTTTTTATTCACATTTTAGAAACCTTTCCTCCAACAGAAAACATTGATATAATCAATTTTTTTGAATGATTTTGAAAACATGAATGGTACTGAGCATAATCCCATATATGCCTATATCACTGAATCTGAGATAGTACAAACAATTAAACAATTAAAATTAAATAAAGCTTCAGCTATAAATGGTATTCAAAATGAGATGTTGATATTTTGTAATGCTGCATTATTACCTATACTTGATAATGTATTTAATAATATTTTAGACTCATGATTTTTCCCTTCGATCTGGGCTACTGGAAGTGTCGTTCCAGGTTTTAAAAAGGGCGATATAAATGATATACTGATAATTAACGTGGAATTACTATTGTGTCATGTTTGGGAAAACTTTTTACCTCTATCCGTAATAATCGCTTATTAGATTTTGATACTTCAGAGCAGAAAATATCAAGCAGTCAATTCGGATTTCGAAAACAGTGTTTAACAGTTGATGCCATTTTCATACTGCAATTCTTAATAAAGAGAGCAAAGCGATTATACATCTGTTTTGTTGACTATAAAAAAAGCACTCGATTTTACAAATAGAATAAATTTATGGGAAAAATCTTAACCGTCATTAGATCCTTATATATTGTCAAGTGAAATGCTGTGTTAAATATAACAATGAGTATTCTGAATATTTTAAGTGTAAAAATGGTCTTTTCCAAAGCGAAGTCCTGTCCCCTTTACTGTTCTCGTTCAATATTAATGATTTTGAATCGCATCTGAATAATGAAAATTGCAAGCCTCTTCATCTCAAAGAATTTAGTTTATTTTTACTATTCTATGCAGATGATGAGGCAATGTTTGCGGAAACCCCAAACGACTTGCAAAATCTTCTAAACGCCTTATCAACATATACCAGTAAATGGGACATGACTGTGAAAGTTGCCAAAACTAAAATATTTAGAAATGGTGGAAAAATAAAACCAGATGAAACTTAGACTTATGAAAAAAGATCAGTAGATGTTGTAAATAGTTTTAATTATCTAGGTGTTTTATTGAATTTTGATGTTAAGTTTTCATACTATTAAGTCCAGATTAATTGATATTTTTAAGCAAGAGTGTTATGAAAGCATATGCAGTTCATCATAGTCATGTTATTAGTAAAAACTCTTTACCGTTTTATTTAAAAAAAATATATTAATTTCAATTTTTGTAAAGAAATTAGTAGAATTAGATTATCAAGTCATAATTTACATGACGATATATCGAAAGAGGGCGATATAACAAAACTAAACGTGAAGACAGAGTATGTTTCTATTGTAACTTGTTTGATATTGAGGATGAGTGTCATTTTATTTTAATTTGTCCGCTTTATAAAGATTTACGATGTCGATATATTAAGAAATATTATTTTTATAAACCCAGTGTATTTAAACTCATACTATTATTTAATGTCCAAGATATCAGCAAACTGATCAACTTGGGAAAATATTTATTCTATGCAAATAAAAAACGAGATAAAATTTCTATTTAATATTTATTCATTTTTCGTGTTTTATGATAACTGTATTTATAATTGTTGAGTATTTTGTAATTTAGTCTCCTTTGCCGTCTTTACTGTATGTATTATATGTAAATATTGATTTGTGTCTAATGAGTCTTTGGCTAAAGAAATAAAGAATTTTAATTTGAATGACCACTGCTACAATTACTGTCATCATGAATACTGTCATGATTACTGTCATGATTACTGTTATAATTACTAAAATGATAACTGATTACTGTCATGACTACTGTCACGATTACTGCTACAATTACTGCCAAGATAACTGCTATGGTTACTGTATGGTCACGCCAGTCGCGACAGTAATAAGCATTGTGATCAAGTCGGTAATCTTGAAACGAAACACATTAGTAAAAGCAATCATGATAGTTATCATAGTAGTAATCATGATTGTTATCATAGTAGTAATCACGGTGGTAATCATGGTGGTAATCTAGATAGTGATCATGGTAGTAATCACGATGGCAATCATAGTAGTAATCATGAT
>NW_008709540.1:484421-493425 GCF_000327385.1 Lottia gigantea
AGTTGGTCGAGACAATGTTCCGCTACACTAGCTTTTTTTCGGGTCGGTGGAAATGGGGCATGGGAGCGGTTCGGTTGAACCTGTTTAAACAGCACAGTGAATATAATTATATTGGTAGAACAAAGTACATTTCAACACAATTTAAAGTAGTCCGAAACATCTGTCTGTATTCCAGCTTCTGATAGCTTTTTTGATAGTTTTCGGCTGGGGTAGAGTAAAAAAAGATAAGCAAGCTAACAGAGGCATAAATACTGGCAGATGTTTCGGTCTAAATTTCCACGTGTTGTCTGAAGAGGAAGGGGTAAACAATAAACACGAGAATTTTTTTTGTTATACGTGCTCTCCGTTTTTAAATGTGGTTCAAAATCTTACATCCCTTGAAAAGTCACAGTGTCATACGTCACTCAGTTTCGCAATATTATGAGAAATTTTCAATTTTCATTGTTGTTGGCGTCTGGAAACGACACACTAAAAACATGTATATTTCCTGCTCGTTCAACAGGTGGCGGCCCCGGCCTCCCGAAACTGGGACACACTGGCACAATGGGGGACAACTTTCCAAATGAAAAATGAAACCGAATGGAGTTTTACGTCCTCTGTTAGGACAACTGAATTCAAATTGCGACAACCCTGTCTTTTCACAAGCCTCTAATGGAGCTCTCTTAAGAAAATTTTCGAAAATTTAATTGATTTGGTGCATTCTGATACATTTTTGGGAACAAAATCTTATTTTTAAATTTCATAGAAATAAAATGAGGGTAAAATTGGGAGTGCAAAACACTTTTAGGGGTGCAAATGCCGCGGTGCACGGCAACATGGTGATAGGAAATTGGGTCACCGGATATATAGTCACAGTAATATGGGCAGCAAATTACCTATTTCACTTATTACTATGACCAAAACAACGTGTGCCCGTATTACTGTGACCATATTTCCGGTGACCAAATTTCCTGTGACCAACTTACCTACACCCAATGCCGCCCTTGTACCTCCGCTAGCGCCGCGACTGCTTTCAACACCTTTTTATACGCTCACATTAAGGGGGGGAGCGTAAATTGTCGTCATCCATGTCCGTCCTGTCCGTCCTGTCCACAATTTCTCGTAAACACTCCAGAAGGCATAATTCTTGACTGATTTTGATGGAACTTTGTATAATTTTTGTAATCACCCAAGAATGAACCCTATTGAAAATCAGAAAAATCGAAAAATAATAAGTATGAGTTATTGCCCTTGTTCTTGAAAATGCGTTCAATTTTTAGCACACAAACAGTCTAGAAGGCACAATTCCTGACAAATATTGATGAAATTTAGTAATATTATACAGTATCCCCCTAAAAGTTCATGTTGAATATTTTCAATATAATTGTTACTGTACTGCCAAATATTTTTATTTAAAATCAAAGCTGCCAGTGGGCGTATATTACATTGTCTGGCATGCTGTCTTTGGTATTTTGATTCATGCTTTTCGTGGTTTTCCAAAGTGTTTGTATTGAAGTACTAAACAGGTCACCACGCCCCCTTTTCAATGAATAGATGGATGGTAGTTCACTTTATTCATGTAGCGACGTATGAGGTAGTCCACTCTATTGTCTGAGCACAGTAAACAGTTTTCAATAGCAGCCTAAAAATAGTGTTGTTAGTTTTGTGTCATCAAATTTATTTTTAGAGTAGAAAATTTTCAGTCAAAATTCCAATGTAAACTTACAAAAAATATTATATTTCTATAAACGCAAAAATATTCTAAGACTGACAGTACTGTTTTGACGCTGCTATTCCAATTCTCATAAAATAATGGATAATTTTTTTTTAAATTTTCTTTGCTCAGACAATATGAATGCAAATGCAGATGAAGTCTTCGCGAGGATGACAAAAGCTTGTATAATGAAATACCTTAGTCATTCTTGAAAGGTGTGTTGTTACTTCTTTTATTATGAAAAGAAAAATAGCTCTGATATGCAATCTATATCTCAATATGCAAATAAGGTCAAATGATATGTTGATCATGTTGATATCTATAGAGTGTGGTCTTCTGAGCAAATTCTTTCTTCTAATGTTTATGACTTGGTATACCATTTCAATCACTACTTATAACAGAAAAAACATAACGTTCTGCTTCGTTATTTTTCATGTCAAGGTTAAGCAAAACAGTAATAACATCAGAGAAAACATGTAACATTTATGATCTTACTTAAAACAAGGGCAAACAAGTCCCATATACGTGGGATTATACATCCGTACGTCATGCATGACAATGCAGATAATAGTGTAAAATTTTGCGTCCGACAAAGTATTTAAAGGTACAAGTGTGCCAATTTGGGGGTTGATTTGAATCTTGAATATATGTAAATATACTACATTTCAAAACACATACAGGTAACGTTATCAAGTAAGTATGCGTTTCGAAACGTACGTAATGTAATAAACCTAGAAGTAGTATATCCATATAACTTGTGTTCTTAATGTTACCTGTATGCGTTTCGAAACGTACGTAATGTAATAAACCTAGAAGTAGTATATCCATATAACTTGTGTTCTTAATGTTTACCTTCCTGCTTCTATATGTCTTACAAAGATTATATTTCTATGTCTTTTGTATACAAGAAAGAGTCTCAGGAAAAGACGAGTCTTCTTTAAAACTTTCAAACTCGATAAATCTGGACACACGTGGATTTGAAGGCTCAAATTTCGACAGTTAGCTGTGAACACTATTACTGATTAGATCAGCTAAAAGAAATCCCGTTCCTGAGACTAAAGTATGATTGGTCAAACAAATGGCGATTCTGTCGCTTTAAGTGATAGTTTTAGAGTAGACCAGGCTTGACGAAAAATGACGAAAAACATTTTCTATGACCTAAAAAATGTCATTGAATTGAATTTTCAATTCCGCTGACTGGAAAGGGTAATCAGAGAAATAGACGCTTAAAGGGAAACATTCACCTAACGTTAGAACACGTGTCACTTAGTCTCCGAGACAGGAATGTTTGTAGCAATTCTCCACGTT
Organism: Lottia gigantea; assembly: GCF_000327385.1. Taxonomy (NCBI): domain Eukaryota; kingdom Metazoa; phylum Mollusca; class Gastropoda; family Lottiidae; genus Lottia; species Lottia gigantea. The sequence continues at coordinate 487,423 of NW_008709540.1, forward strand.
TACTGTTCTAGAGGACGTTTTGATTGGACCATCAATTACTTCACATGCGCACCTCCGAAAATGAAGAATTGCAGATCTGTAGACTAAAATACAATATACACTCATAAGTCACGTCTTGGATTATTTTATCGGCAATTCTCAAATTTAAATTCTCATGTTTAAAGTCATTCGATATCTAAGAAAACTTGAAAAGGATTCATATATAATATCTTGCATAATAAGCTTAGTTCTGTACTTTGAAATTAAAACATAATCTCCCTTTAAAGAAGAAAATTAGATTGATGAGGATAATGAGGCTATTAAACAGTGAAAATACGGACGTTTCAACCTGATGGTTTTACTCGCCATTTTATTCAATATCAAAGATATAAACCCATAAAATGATTATGTATGGGTCTCAAACTATTTGTTTAAAATTAATAACACTTAACCGACCTTTTAAAATTCGGGAAAATGTGTGAAATAGACCTGAAATGGTTAACAACAAAACACTGTTTTCAATATACATTACGACGCTACATAGACCCTTTTAGCTTACTTAAATATATTTTTAATATATTTGACATCATAACTTATGGTTCCGCTTGACAGTTCAAACTAAATATTTTTCTGAGACTGGTAAAAAAAGACTTTGACAGATTACTTTCAGAACTTTGACAGAGACGGGGGTCGGGCTGTCAACGGACTGACAAAGATAACTTAAATCTTAGAACTATTTTGGCGGACGGCAACGGATTGTAACGTTGATGGAGTATTCCTTGTATTCCTTTTGAACCTTTTGACCGAGACGGAAAACTTATTAGTCTTAGAGAGATATCTTAAGTAACCATGAAAATTCAAGTTTCAGTCATTGTGTTATTAGGTGTTATTGTAGCCTCGGGGGCAGAGCCAAATGAACTGGTTTCCTTTGCGTGTCTGTTCTTTAAGGACATGTTTAAAGAGTGTCCGGAAGGTAAGGTTTGTTTTATTCTACAACATTCAATATTTCAAACATTTGTCATTGTGGCAATTAGTCCTCATAAAAAATCATTTTCACTGTTAAAATAGTGCTCAATACATTAATTGTAGAGCGATATAGAAATATCACTGTTAAAATATTGCTCAATACATCAATTGTAGAGTGATATAGAAATATCACTGTTAAAATAGTGCTCAATACATTAATTGTAGAGCGATATAGAAATATCACTGTTAAAATAGTGTTCAATACATCGATTGTAAAGTGATATAGAAATATCACTGTTAAAATAGTGCTCAATACATCAATTGTAGAGCGATATAGATATACCACTGTTAAAATAGTGCTCAATACATCAATTGTAGAGCGATATAGAAATATCACTGTTAAAATAGTGCTCAATACATCAATTGTAGAGTGATATAGAAATACCACTGCTGAAATAGTGCTCAATACATTAATTGTAGAGCGATATAGAAATATCACTGTTAAAATAGTGCTCAATACATTAATTGTAGAGCGATATAGAAATATCACTGTTAAAATAGTGCTCAATACATCGATTGTAGAGTGATATAGAAATACCACTGTTGAAATAGTGCTCAATACATCAATTGTAGAGTGATATAGAAATACAACTGTTGAAATAGTGCTCATTACATCAATTGTAGAGTGATATAGAAATACCGCTGTTAAAATAGTGCTCAATACATTAATTGTAGAGCGACATAGAAATACCACTGTTAAACTAGTGGTCAATACATCAATTGTAGAGAGATATAGAAATACTACTGTTAAAATAGTGCTCAATGGTAAAATGATATAGAAATACCACTGTTAAACTAGTGCTCAATACATCAATTGTAGAGAGATATAGAAATACCAATGTTAAACTAGTGGTCAATACATCCCGAGGGATTTCCCGGAATTTTTAATGTTTTAAGGGGTTTTTACTGTCATAAAAACCAGAGGGAATGACAAGGACGAGCACTCATTTGCTGAGTTTTTAGTTTGAAGAAACAATGAATAACAATGAATTAAGCGCAACTCGTGCCTTTAAAAGTTCATTAACCAGTGAGCTAGACTTACTATTGATAAGACTAGGAAAGACTGGCTCATTTCTAATTGACATTGCACTGTTACAGATATGTTACAAATCAGTGAATGTAAGTTATCAATCGTTCGTATCCGTTTGCTCTCGGAAACACTAGATATCGTTTTGATGATCCATCAGAGTGCGCTGGATATATCTTGCTGAAATGTACAACCTCGGATGTTAGAATAAGTAAAATATATGCTATCTTGTATGTCAAAAGCGAAAAAATCTCACGCTTGACCGAAATGTGCCTATTGGGTTCTGCCATTGCATGGTCCCATGTTACCAAACCTAATAAACAATACGATTATAAGAATATATATAACACAACTTGCTCCTGATAGTTGATTAGATTTTCGATCAACCCAAATTCGTTATGAGAATACCTATAATTGGTTTCTTATTGAAATTAGTTTATAGTTTCGTTTCCTGGGCTTGATTCAGGAACTTTGAAAGCTCAAGCAGTACTTGCTTTTGATCTGGACGAATTTTTGTTTCAGTGGACGGCGTGTGGGGAACTTGGGGACCTTATGCACAATGTTCATCAAATTGTACCGGAGGAACTCGTACACGAACTAGAAACTGTGACAATCCTTCAGCATCAAATGGTGGATCCCAGTGTCCTAACATTATCACAGGTGCTACACAGACAGAGGACTGCAACACAGAAATTCCATGTCCTGGTACGTATAATGAATACATCACTTGCAAATCCTGGTACTTATAATATACACCCATCCACGCCCTGGTACGTATAATATACAACAATTCCTCGTCCTGTGACGTATACCATACATCACTTGTACGTCCTGGTACGTATAATATACATCAATTCCACGTCATGGTACGTATGATATACAACAATTCCTCGTCATTGTACGTATGATATACATTAATTCCACGTCCTGGTACGTATACATCAATTCCCCGCCTAATCCCTCGCCCAGGTACGTATAATATACATTAATTCCATGTCCTGGTGCGTATAATATACAACAATTCCTCGTCCTGGTACGTATAACATACATCACTTGTATGTCCTGGTACGTATAATATACATCAATTCACCGTCCTGGTACGTATAATATATACCAATTCAGCGTCATGGTAAGTATAATATACATCAATTCACCGTCCTGATACGTATAATATGCACATCACTTCCACGTCCTGGTACGTATAATATATACACATCAGTTCCTCGCCCTGGTAGGTATAATATACATCCATTTAAAGTCTGGTACGTATAATACACATCAATTCCTCATCCTGATATTGTGAAATGTTATCAATTCCTCGTCCTATTTCGTATAATACACATCACTTCCTCGTCCTGGTAGGTAAAACATACTTCAATTCTACGTCCTGGTACAGAAAATAAACATCATCACTTCCACGTCTTAATACGCATATTAATATCATTCAATATTATATCACAATCCCTAGTACTGGTACGTATAATATACACCTTAATATATTTATATATATTCGACGTGTATGCGATATATTTCTTCCCATATATTAATATGTTTTACTTTACAGTTGATGGCAGTTGGGGAAACTGGGGGCAATTTTCCACTTGTTCCAAACCTTGTGGTGGTGGTATGTTGACTCGACAACGACTTTGTGATAATCCAAGTTCCGCAAATGGAGGTGCGACTTGTATCGGCGATCAAACTGAAACTAAGGCATGCGCAGAAGATCCCTGTCCAGGTAAGAATATTCATTTTATTTCATTTATTCAATTTTTTCAAAGAGGGTGGGGACAAATTGTGGGGTTGGGGGATCAAGACTGGCCAATCAAGACTACCTAGTCCAATGTAGGGGCCTACTGATCAAAAATACATTCAAGCTTAGTGTTTTGTTATAAGGAAATTCTACAGGGCTACAGTATGATTTATTTAATGTTTTATCTTTTTACAGTGGATGGAAAATGGGGAGCATGGTCAAATTATGACACTTGTTCTACAACATGTGGTAGGGGGACACAAAAGAGGACAAGACAATGTGATAATCCAGCATCAAGCTTTGGTGGTGCCACCTGTTCGCCTCCTGGTAGCGAAACTCAGTCATGTAATCCCATTTCATGTCTAGGTAGTACTGTATTATTTTTTTTTTACAATTTGGCGCCAGAATATCTCTGCTCAAATTTTGGTTAGATTCGCCAACGTTTGGCCAATCGTACCTTAGTCTTAGTTAAGCTAACAGCTCATCGTCGAAATTTGAGCATTCAAATTTGTGTGTGGCCCGCTATATCCGCGTTTGGAAGTTAAATGGCGAGTCTTCATTAATTCCGACTCTGTCATGTATAAGAATGAAAGTGAAATTCCTTGTTAAAATTTCTAGTACTTCTGAAGGCTATTTAAATATATTCAAGACCAGAATAAACCCTCGAAAATGACACACCTGTCCCTTTAATGAAGACTGGACAGTAATCTAATAAAAATCAGTACAAGCAAGAATACCGTTAATACAGAACTCGTCAAAAGCATGGCAATACTCCTCTAAAGAGAAGTACCATCAGTGACATAAATTAACTCTGTCTTGTTTCCAACTGATGAGACTTTGGCTGACTGTCACATGTCCGTGATTTTATTGTAGGTTACGACACAGTGCACATGATAATTCGAAATGATCATGACATCTCCTCTAGTCAATTCCATTATTGTCATCTGAAATTTTTAAAACAGAACTTGAATCATGTTGTTACTCATGCAGTGGCGAAGCCAGGTTGACGCACACGGGGGCGCAATATCTGAGGTTGCTCGAATTTCTTAACTTGTATTCGTGTCTGTGAGGGTGGTGGCTCTCCCCTCTGACCGCCCCACCCCTCCCCCTTTGGCTCCGCCACTGTACGCATGTTCCTTAAGCACCAGTAGCATATTGTACATATTCTTTAAGTATCGGTAGCATCTTGTTTATATTCTACAAACAATATATTATGCTACCGGTGCTTACTCAGAGTTTCACACTCTTCAGACAACTATCAGATAGCATGAAACTCTGACTTACAACATTATTAAAGTGTATTGAAATTAGGCACTATTTTAACTGATACAGAATTAACCCATCTAATGAGACACGATGACGGGGAAATGTATAACAGCATCCTCTTGATGTATGACGGTATTGAGACCTCAAACCCAAAGGAGGCGAGCAGCGTCTAACTCACTAGCAAATCTGATCAAAATCTAGAATTTCTTTATTTGTTTTATCTACAGCTTACTAGGCATCTTTGATCTAACGAAATTCTTCTTTAATGGAATACTTCCTCTTAGAAATCATTTTTAAATAATTACATTGCTTTACGTTGGATTTATCGGATTATACAGGGATTCTTTAGTCAAACTGATGAATATATATTTTATCAAAGATAAAAGATTTTAGATCAAAGATGGCTAGTTAACTGTAGATAAAACAAATAAAGAAATTCTAGATCTGAATCAGAATCTTGTTCAATAAAATTTTGCTGAATAATATATTTATTTTTTTCAGAAGCTGTTTGTGAAGAGAAGAAATATGTTTACAATGCCAGTATCGGTATTTGTATTCAGCTATATACAGATAAGAAAAACTTCGACGACGCCAGTGCTGCATGTACAGCGGATGGTGCTTTCCTTTTCAAAATGGATACAACTGATAAATTAGGAGTTGCCAAAGAGATTATTGAGGATAGAAGTAATGTTATATTCTGAAGTTTCCTATTGTGGGTGCAAAATATTCACACTCAGTTCCCCCCCCCCTCCCCCCCCTCCTCTTTAAGATACGAGGATGCATGATTGTATGCTATTTTGCATCGGTTATGCGAGCTACTTCTATTTCAACAATTAAATGCTCTTGAAGTACCAAACTCAATTACATACTTCCAAACAAGAGGAATTAAGATTTATGAGGCGCTAGTCCGGATCTGAATCGACAGCCTTTTTAAGCTATGTAATGCTCTGTGAAG
>NW_008709540.1:494043-498597 GCF_000327385.1 Lottia gigantea
ATCTCCACAATGTCAAGCTACGACCCTCTATCAATCTTCACAATGTCAAGCTACGACCCTCTATCAATATTCACAATGTCAAGTTACGATACTGTATCAATCTTCACAATGTCGAGCTACGACCCTCTATCAATCTCCACAATGTCAAGCTACGACCCTCTATCAATCTTCACAATGTCAAGCTACGACACTGTATCAATCTTCACAATGCCAAGCTCCGACCATGTATCAATCTTCACAATGACAAGCTCCGACCCTCTATCAATCTTCACAATGACAAGCTCCGACCCTCTATCAATCTTCACAATGTCAAGCTACGACCCTCTATCAATCTCCACAATGACAAGCTCCGACCCTGTATCAATCTTCACAATACCGCTGCATTACGAACTTTGTCTGATACTGTGATAACAATAGTCACTATTCTTGTATCACGAAATACCGCTTTTTGATTGGATTGTATGATAGTGAACACAGCCAATCAGATCCCTCGACATTAGGGCTCGGCTTGTGATTACTGTATTAGTTCTCGTCAGCGTTGTGAATTTGTGTTTGATTTACAGATTTTGATCCAAATATACACGAAAAGTGTCTAATGATGTCAAGGTATAAGACGAGTTCATATACGAAATCTACAGAATATATATTTATATTGTTTATATTTTATTATATTGTTATTATCATTATGAATGTCCAGTTAATGTCTGGGCTCAATTGTAAAAAAAAACTTGTATGCCTTATTGTTAGTCAAATGAAGTATTTGTGTAACATCTAAAGCATGTTCTGTATGTTGATATCTTTTCTCTTTCAGGATCAAATCAGGACAGTTATTTCCTCGGTGCTAAGGATGTTAATAATGATGACGTATTTAAATGGCTGGATGGTTCCAGAGTAACGTGGATTGGGGCTGCACCTAACCCAGGAAATCAGAATTGTGTTAGACTAAACAAACAGAATTATGAGATGGACGAAACCTATTGTTCAAGCGCAAAATATTTCTTTTGTCAAATAACTGTACCAACCTGGACAGATCCTGGAGCATTAATACTCTAGATGATATTATTAAAAGGAAAACTATCTGCAATCAGTCAAGAAACACACATAGAACAAGTCTGACTTGTGTGTCTAATTCAGAGAAATATTTACTTTTCCCCAGCATATATTCGAAGATGTGCTGTGAAATATTATTGTTTTGAGCAGAAATTGACCTAGCATAATCATCACAAGTACATCTATAAAGTATTGATTTTTTGAATAAATTATTTATTATAGACATCACAAGTGTGAGGTTTCTCTCCAAATAATAAACAATTTTACCACTTTTCCACAAATTTTAAAAGAAAACAGGCAGATATTTTTTAGATTTCAATAGAACTTATACAGTTCTTTCTTTGTAAATGATTTATAACAGTTGCATCAAAGTACGTCTAAAATCCTGTCCTCTTGAGATTTTACCAGCTGAACATTAATTGTGTTTCGATGAACAATTGTTAATAACTCTTGTTAAATAAATGTCATCCTTGGTTGACGATAAACAATGTCAGTTTCTGCCGAATACGTCACGAAATGTATCTTTTAAATGTTTAGGCTTTCAAATTGAAAAATAGCTTGCCAGGCAAGGTAATATACGTCCACTTGCAGCTTTGATTTTAAATAAAAATAGTTGGCAGTGCAGTAACAATCACCAGTATGAAATATTCAACCTTCAGTCTTACACTTCCTTTTTTGAGGCGATACTGAATAATATTACCAAGTTTCATCAAATTCTGTCAAGAATTGGGCCTTCTAGAGCGTTTACTGGCTAAAAATTGAACGCGTTTTTAAGAACAAGGGTAATAACTCATACTAAACATTTTCCGATTATTTTCATTTTCAATAGGGTTCATCCTTGGGTGATTACATACACTGACACCACGTGTCGTCAAAATCCATCAAGAATTGTCCTATCTAGAGTGTTTACAAAACGCGTTTTCAAGAACAAGGCCAATAACTCATACCGGTACTTATTATTTTTCGATCTTGCTTATTTTAAATAGGGTTCATCTTTAGGTGATAACAAACGCTCACACCACGTTTCATTAAAAATCCGCCAAGAATTGCGCCTTCTGAAGTGTTTACGGGCGTTTCAAGAACAAGGGCAATAACTCAAATATTTTTTGATTTTTCTGATTTTCAATAGGATTCATTCTTGGGTGATTACAAACAGCTATACCAAGGTTGGTCAAAATCAGTCAAGAATTGTGCCTTGCAGAGTGTTTACGAGCAATTGTGGGCGGACGGACGGACGGATGAACATGGGTGACGGCAATATGCGTAACCCATTTCATGTGGGCGTATAAAAATTATTTGGAAGAACAAAGGCAATAATAGTTGATTGGTTGGTAGGTATTGTCTGAGGAAGTTAAAAAGTTTTTGTTAATTTTTCGAAATTTTCTAAGATCCAATTCACAAAAAATACGAAAAATTCAAAAAACTTTTTACTTTATTCAGACAATAGATGACAAGTTAAATCCGTTTACCGGTCCGCTAGTTTGTTACTGAAGGATGAAATAAAATGAATATAGTTTTAATCCACAGTTTCATTTCAATTATTTTTTGTCGTCAGTTTTGTTTTTCCGTTCATGTATCAATAGAATGTCATCACAAATTGAAATTGAAAATAACAATAGTGTTAGATTGCATCTTAGATATAGTTACTTTCTGCGTAATAAAATTTTCACTTCTTTTGTTGTTTTTATTGCTGGGATGATTTCGCTTCTATTTTCATAAGGATAATGAGATATACTGAAACGTAGTTTTCCACCCTACCATTAACTTCAATATAATGAGGCAATAGTAACGTACAACTATAAAGAATACATTGACAGAAAAGTCATGCGAAATGATATGTTCAACAGATTGTGACACGATAGCATTTAGCGACCATTAAATACTGTTTAACTAGCTAACAGATTATGACACGATAGCATTGAGCGACCATTACATACTGTTTAACTAGCTAACAGATTATGACACGATAGCATTGAGCGACCATTACATACTGTCTAACTAGCTAACAGATTGTGACACGATAGCACTGAGCCACCATTACATACTGTTTAACTAGCTAACAGATTATGACACGATAGCATTGAGCGACCATTACATACTGTCTAACTAGCTAACAGATTGTGACACGATAGCATTGAGCGACCATTACATACTGTCTAACTAGCTAACAGATTATGACACGATAGCATTGAGCGACCATTACATACTGTCTAACTAGCTAGCACATTGTGACACAATAGAATTGAGCGACCATTACATACTGTCTAACTAGCTAACAGATTGTGACACGATAGCATTGAGCGACCATTACATACTGTCTAACTAGCTAACAGATTGTGACACGATAGCACTGAGCCACCATTACATACTGTCTAACTAGCTAACAGATTATGACACGATAGCATTGAGCGACCATTACATACTGTCTAACTAGCTAACAGATTATGACACGATAGCATTGAGCGACCATTTCATACTGTCTAACTAGCTAGCACATTGTGACACGATAGCATTGAGCGACCATTACATACTGTCTAACTAGCTAACAGATTATGACACGATAGCATTGAGCGACCATTACATACTGTCTAACTAGCTAACAGATTATGACACGATAGCATTGAGCGACCATTACATACTGTCTAACTAGCTAACAGATTATGACACGATAGCATTGAGCGACCATTACATACTGTCTAACTAGCTAACAGATTATGACACGATAGCATTGAGCGACCATTTCATACTGTCTAACTAGCTAGCACATTGTGACACGATAGCATTGAGCGACCATTACATACTGTCTAACTAGCTAACAGATTATGACACGATAGCACTGAGCCACCATTACATACTGTCTCACTAGCATATAATACGATGTGTGACGTCATCAAACATTTTGTTTAAATTCGAATTGTACAAATTGATGCTATCAGTGTCCCAGATACGCATACAGTTTTTAGAAAATCTCTATACAATTTCTTTAAGATTACACTTAATTCCATGATTACAAAATACTGATATTTCGCGAGTCACCTAACATTCGTGTTTAGTTGTTGATGTACCAATATAATGTATTTGGGAGAATTGAATATTTTAGTCTATAGTTAATGCAATTTCACTCATATGTTCCTTTATTAACGGTACGATGATTTAGCTAGATGTTGACAAAGGCTGTTTTCTGTGTTCAGGTTGCAAGGACGGCGATCATTGCTATTGTTTCCGAGTTACAGCCATGCAGAGCCGTAACCTCATCAAAGCAAATGAGGTAAATGTCTCATGCCGAAAAATTAGAATAAATTAAAGGAACACATTTTGTATGTATTTTGTATTAAAAATGTAAATATAACAACCACTAAATACATCGCTTAATTGATGTCTTTGGTAAAGGTGGGCTACCAAAAGCCTTGTATATGTAATGAAAGTCAACAGAAACTTTGTCTCATAGAAAAAAGATCCTAGTTACGACCCCTGTCACGTCTGATCCCAAAATTATCTACCTGG
>NW_008709540.1:498647-521777 GCF_000327385.1 Lottia gigantea
TTTTCTAGTCTTTATATGTGTATCAGGTACACTTATAGATCCCATTTACACTAATCTGATTTTCTAGTCTTTGTATGTGTATCAGGGACACTTATAGATCCTATTTACACTAATCTGATTTTCTTGTCTTTATATGTGTATCAGGTACACTTATACATTCTATTTACACTAATCTGATTTTCTAGTCTTTGTATGTGTATCAGGGACTCTTATAGCTTCTATTTACACTAATCTGATTTTCTAGTCTTTGTATGTGTATCAGGTACACTTATAGATCCTATTTACACTAATCTGATTTTCTAGTCTTTATATGAGTATCCGGGACACTTATAGACCCCATTTACACTAATCTGATTTTCTAGTCTTTATATGTGTATCAGCGACACTTATAGACCCTATTTACGCTAATCCGATTTTCTTGTCTTTATATGTGTATCAGGTACACTTATAGATCCCATTTACACTAATCTGACTTTCTAGTCTTTATATGTGTATCAGGTACACTTATAGATTCTATTTAAACCATTCTGATTTTATTGTCTTTATAAGTGTATCAGGTACACTTATAGATCCTATTTACACTGATCTGATTTTCCTGACTTTGTATGTGTATCAGCGACACTTATAGACCCTATTTACACTAATCTGATTTTCTTGTCTTTATATGTGTATCAGCGACACTTATAGACCCTATTTACACTAATCTGATTTTCTAGTCTTTATATGTGTATCAGCGACACTTATAGACCCTATTTACACTAATCTGATTTTCTTGTCTTTATATGTGTATCAGCGACACTTATAGACCCTATTTACACTAATCTGATTTTCTTGTCTTTATATGTGTATCAGCGACACTTATAGACCCTATTTACACTAATCTGATTTTCTAGTCTTTATATGTGTATCAGGTACACTTATAGATTCTATTTAAACCATTCTGATTTTCTTGTCTTTATATGTGTATCAGGTACACTTATAGATCCTATTTACACTGATCTGATTTTCTAGTCTTTATATGTGTATCAGGTACACTTATAGATCCTATTTACACTAATCTGATTTTCCTGACTTTGTATGTGTATCAGCGACACTTATAGACCCTATTTACACTAATCTGATTTTCTTGTCTTTTTATGTGTATCAGGTACACTTATAGATCCCATTTACACTAATCTGAATTTCTAATCTTTGTATGTGTATCAGGTACACTTATAGATCCTATTTACACTGATCTGATTTTCTTGACTTTGTATGTGTATCAGGGACACTTATAGATTCTATTTACACTATTCTGATTTCTAGTTTTTATATGTGTATCAGGGACACTTATAGATCCTATTTACACCATTCTGATTTTCTTGTCTTTATATGTGTATCAGGGACACTTATAGCTTCTATTTACACTATTCTGATTTCTAGTTTTTATATGTGTATCAGGGACACTTATAGATCCTATTTACACTATTCTGATTTCTAGTCTTTGTATGTGTATCAGGTACACTTATAGATTCTATTTACACTAATCTGATTTTCTTGTCTATATATGTGTATCAGGTACACTTATAGATTCTATTTACACTGATCTGATTTTCCTGACTTTGTATGTGTATCAGGCACACTTATAGATCCTATTTACACTGATCTGATTTTCCTGACTTTGTATGTGTATCAGGGACACTTATAGATCCTATTTACACTATTCTGATTTCTAGTTTTTATATGTGTATCAGGGACACTTATAGATCCTATTTACACTAATCTGATTTTCTTGTCTTTATATTTGTATCAGGGACGCTTATAGCTTCTATTTACACTAATCTGATTTTCTTGTCTTTATATTTGTATCAGGGACACTTATAGCTTCTATTTACACTAATCTGATTTTCTTGTCTTTATATTTGTATCAGAGACGCTTATAGCTTCTATTTACACTAATCTGATTTTCTTGTCTTTATATTTGTATCAGGGACGCTTATAGATCCCATTTACACTAATCTGATTTTCTTGCCTTTATATGTGTATCAGGTACACTTATAGATCCTATTTACACTAATCTGATTTTCTTGCCTTTATATGTGTACCAGGTACACTTATAGCTTCTATTTACACTGATCTGATTTTCTTGTCTTTATATGTGTATCAGGTACACTTATAGATCCTATTTACACTAATCTGATTTTCTAGTCTTTATATGTGTATCAGGGACACTTATAGATTCTATTTACACTATTCTGATTTTCTTGTCTTTATATTTGTATCAGGGACACTTATAGATTCTATTTACACTAATCTGATTTTCTTGTCTTTATATTTGTATCAGAGACGCTTATAGCTTCTATTTACACTAATCTGATTTTCTTGTCTTTATATGTGTATCAGGTACACTTATAGATCCCATTTACACTAATCTGATTTTCTAGTCTTTATATGTGTATCAGGTACACTTATAGATCCCATTTACACGAATCTGATTTTCTTGTCTTTATATGTGTATAAGGTACACTTATAGATCCCATTTACACCATTCTGATTTTCTAGTCTTTATATGTGTATCAGGTACACTTATAAATCCTATTTACACTAATCTGATTTTCTAGTCTTTATATGTGTATCAGGTACACTTATAGATCCTATTTACACTGATCTGATTTTCTTGTCTTTATATGTGTATCAGGTACACTTATAGATCCTATTTACACTAATCTGATTTTCTAGTCTTTATATGTGTATCAGGTACACTTATAGATCCCATTTACACTAATCTGATTTTCTAGTCTTTGTATGTGTATCAGGGACACTTATAGATCCTATTTACACTAATCTGATTTTCTTGTCTTTATATGTGTATCAGGTACACTTATACATTCTATTTACACTAATCTGATTTTCTAGTCTTTGTATGTGTATCAGGGACTCTTATAGCTTCTATTTACACTAATCTGATTTTCTAGTCTTTGTATGTGTATCAGGTACACTTATAGATCCTATTTACACTAATCTGATTTTCTAGTCTTTATATGTGTATCCGGGACACTTATAGACCCCATTTACACTAATCTGATTTTCTAGTCTTTATATGTGTATCAGCGACACTTATAGACCCTATTTACACTAATCCGATTTTCTTGTCTTTATATGTGTATCAGGTACACTTATAGCTTCTTTTTACACTATTCTGATTTTCTAGTCTTTTTATGTGTATCAGGTACACTTAAAGCTTCTATTTACACCATTCTGATTTTCTAATCTTTGTATGTGTTTCATGGACACTTATAGCTTCTATTTACACCATTCTGATTTTCTAGTCTTTGTATGTGTATCAGGTACACTTATAGCTTCTATTTACACCATTCTGATTTTCTAGTCTTTGTATGTGTATCAGGTACACTTATAGCTTCTATTTACACCATTCTGATTTTCTAGTCTTTATATGTGTATCAGGTACACTTATAGCTTCTATTTACACCATTCTGATTTTCTAGTCTTTGTATGTGTATCAGGTACACTTATAGCTTCTATTTACACCATTCTGATTTTCTAGTCTTTGTATATGTATCAGGTACACTTATAGCTTCTTTTTACACTATTCTGATTTTCTAGTCTTTGTATGTGTATCAGGTACACTTATAGCTTCTATTTACACCATTCTGATTTTCTTGTCTTTATATGTGTATCAGCGACACTTATAGCTTCTATTTACACTAATCTGATTTTCTAGTCTTTATATGTGTATCAGCGACACTTATAGCTTCTATTTACACTAATCTGATTTTCTAGTCTTTGTATGTGTATCAGCGACACTGATAGCTTCTATTTACACTAATCTGATTTTCTAGTCTATATATGTGTATCAGAGACACTTATAGCTTCTATTTACACTAATCTGATTTTCCTGTCTTTGTATTTGTATCAGGCACACTTATAGATTCTATTTACACTATTCTGATTTTCTAGTCTTTTAAGAATTTAACGTTGGTCTCACTAGCATTATTGGTGTGTAAACGCAGTTGATCACGTGACAAACTGAATAAATAACGAAGTCATTTACGTATGTTTGTGGTTTGATCAACTGCGTTTACACACCAATAATGCTAGTGTAATGAAATGAAATGAATGGAGTTTCACGTCCTACTTTTCTGCACCATATGGGCTAATGAAGACGGGCAACGCCATGCAGGGTGCAATGAGGGAAATTTTTCCAGGACAGCAACATCAGCCTGCCCTTTTCGATTTCCAACTGTCGATGGATCTCGGTTTAGGTTTATTGTCTAGGGCCTAGGTTTATTGTCCCATCCGAACGACTAGACACTTTTTCCATGCCGGCCCTCTTACCTGCATCACTGACAGGGGGAAACCAGGTTGAAAAATCCGAAGGTATTATCTCGACCTATGCCGGGATTGAACCCTGGACCTAATAATGCTAGTGAGACCAACGTTTAATTCTTATATTCAGATACTTTTATTAACACAATTTTCACTTTTTTATATGATCGCTTCCTTGAATTTGCCACAATCTTAGATTGCGTCATTGTTGGCGTGTAAACGCAGTTAATCAAGCCACAAATATAAATAAATGACTGTGTAATTTTTTCACTTTGTCACGTTTTCAAGTGCGTTTACCCACCAATAATATTAGTGAGACCAACGTTTAATTCCTATTCAGATACTTTTATTACGACAATATTCACCTTTTTATATGATCGGTTATTTGAATTTGACAAAAATCTTAGATTGCGTCATTTTCGTGCTTTGACGACGTCATAGTATCACGTGACAAACTACAGTTTATCGAAAATAAACGCCAGTTATCGTAACTAGTTAAGTGAAGGGACTGATAGTAGAAATGTGAATATTGTGATATAAACGCCAAATTTGTACAAGTCTAATGGACAAAACAATAGCTAATGTCAATATTTATCTATAACTTTATAACTTGTGCTTCTTTTATGTCAGTGAAGGATAATATATAAAATGGTTCACATCTTATGCTTGACTTACAGATGGTCTAAAAATTCAGGAGAGTATAATGTTAGAAATCCCGGGGGAGGGACCTAACCCGATATCTAGTTGAACTAGGTACGCCATCTGTTTGACAAATCGTACCTTAGTCTCCGAAACGGGGAATATTTAGCTAAGTTAATCAATTTTCGAGAATCCCCTCATACGCTCCATTAGAGACTTGTTACAAGACGCCTCCACAGTCACCTCATTTTGAATTCAGTCCTGACAGTTGTTACCCATTAAATCAGTCCGCCCTCTTATTCTACTCCCCATCTACTGTGACATTCTTCTTGAAACATGTTTTATTAATTTAGTAAAAATATAACACGACCCACTTTGACCTCTATTTCAGGCCTCGTCACCTGGACAGTCTTGGTTTTATTTACGGTACCAGTGAAGGCTGCAGAGGGTTCCTGCATGTCCTGTTCCTACTATTGCTCACAGACCGCTGAATCTAAAAAAGCTATGTGTAGTTGTTCAAACCGCTGCCTCGCCTGGGATAATTGCTGTGATGATTTTTTACAAGTTTGTACAGATATTGCGGATGAAACAGGTTATTTGGCGTCAGTGAAAACCAATGATAATGATACAGTGGAATTGCTGGGCCGTTATGGGAAATGCATTGACTACAGCAATATAGGTTATACCAAGGTTATTGGGAAATGTCCCACAAAATCCGACACTAATCTAGATAAAAAATGCAATGAAAAGCCACAGCATTTGATCCCAGTTCATCCCAAAAATAATACGCTATTAAACTTCGCAAACATTCACTGTGCGATATGTCACGGCCATAACGTGACGGACGTCACACTTTGGGATTTCAGCTACATCTGTCCGGCTAATAACGTCACAAGTCTTGAATTCATCAAAAAGGAATGTAAAATAAATTTTTTGTACAAAAGGCCCGAGGAATTAATCTGCTATCCTTTCGACAGACCTTCCTATACACCATCTAAGTTGAACAGTACCGACCTAGACTTGCTCTGTCGACACTTTATCCAACCTGTAGGCTTTAATGACTTGATCTACAAGAACGAGCACTGTGCCCAGCTGGATGGTGCAAATGAAACGTTACAGTGTCACCAACCTGTATATGGAGGCGACACCAGACCCGGGATAAATTCCTTGACAGTGTTATTCGACATGCAGAAGGGAACGGCAAACGTTAAACAAGAAACTATCAGATTGTGTGCTGTGAGTCAAATCTACGATCCTTTCTTGTCAATTTGCAGGAACCTTAATTGTCCAACATATCAATATCCGAGGTGGGGTAAGTGCTATCAAAACCAGTCCATATTTATCGACCCGGACACGCAGCCATTTCAAGATTTGAACGGATCGCTCAGTATGAATTTCACATATCATTTTATTGACGACTCCTACTTCCTAGAAATAGTTAAAGTTATGGATGTTATATCCGAAACTCGTATGTCAGGGCCAGTTTATGACAATCATACGTTAGCGAATTGTCAGTTAGAACCCAAATCGTATATCAATAAAACAGAAGTCACCTGTGTGTTCAAAAGCGAGATCTCTACTAGTGCGCCTAAATACTTTCTTGAAATGATGCTCTACAGTGATTGCGTTTCCAAGGCAACCTTATCCAATATGGCGTCAGAGGAAGTGACGTGTGTAGAAGGATATCATGTACAGATGTATACCAATGTTCAATTGAAGATAGTTGATGATGACCTGTTTGCTATGGTGGAATTAAAACACCAAACATTTTTCTATCATTTGTTCAGTATCGGGTTTACCCTTCTAGTTCGTGAATACCTTAATGTTGGTCGAGCTGCTGAAATCCATGTTTGTAAACAAGACATCAATTCAACCCTGTCCTGTCCTACCATAGTTTTCACATCCAACGAGTTCTATCAGCAGAACGACTCGATCGTAATCAAACACAGAAACAAAATCATTCCACAAGATGAGTTTAGAATCATTGACGGACAAGCTCATGTTTGTGAATTTCTCTCATCAATGAAGTTCCAATTTTTCAAGTTTGATGAGTTTCAGCAACTGGTATCCATGATCGTCACCGGTGTTTCCAGCTTCTGTTTACTGCTGTGTCTGTTTGTTTACATTCGGTTCGAGGAGATGCAGACTTTATCTGGGAAACTGAACGCCAGTCTCTGTCTCTGGTTACTGCTGGCTCAATTGTTGTTAATGATACATGGTTTTGAAGACTTGGTTTGTCGAGTGATAGCAACGATTTGTCACTTCCTGTGGTTAGCTGTCTTCAGTCAAATGTCCGCCATTGCTGTCAATATGGCCTTGACCTTTTACAGGATAACTCCAATAGTTTCATTGGACGCGGCTGCTCGTTTCAAACGACTCACTATAGTGGCTTTGACTCCACCTATGGTAATAGTAGCAGTATGTACTGGGCTAGATGTGGGTTTGACGAACGGGATGTTGAAGGTCGGATACGGAACAAGTCTATGTTCTTGGATTTCGAATGACATGGAAACCATTGTTATTTTTTTCTACACGCCGGTTTGTCTCAGTTTGGTCATCAATTTCGTGTGTTTTGTCATCACTTTATGTGGCATTGAGAAAAGTACCAAAGCGTCATCCATGGTTTCCCATGACACGACTCGCTCTGAACGACGCAAATGTGTGATCTATACCAAGTTGTCCTCCATCATGGGATTTACTTGGATCACTGGGATCATAGCGGCCATTTTGGAATACCCTGCTCTATGGTACATCTATATTATACTAAACGGGCTGCAAGGATTCTTTATTTTCCTGTCCTTCATCTGTAACCGACGAACAGTTAACTTGCTACGCCATGTATTCGAGGCTGATCGCAAAGAGATGTATACATCTTCAACAAAACCAGCGTCTAACTCAAGTCCCAAACAATATTAGTGTTATAATGGTATACCATATAAACTGATGATAACAATGTAAATTGTTGAAACGTTGTGTACAATAAAACTCAGGAGTACTATACTATAAACTGATGATGACAATGTAAATTGTAAAAAAGCTGTGTACAATAAACAAAAGGAGTAGTATACTATATAAACTGATGATGATAATGTAAGTTGTAGAAACGTTGTGTACAATAAACACCAGGAGTAGTATACTATATAACTGGTAATGGCAATGTACATTTTTGAAACGTTTTGTCCAACAACACAAAAAAGAAGTAGTATACCATATAAACTGATGATGACAATCGAAATAATTGTCCAAACATCATGTGAAAACCGAGTAATATTACATGGCATTTCCTGACGATAACGAGTGACATCGCTGAAACGTTGTTGTGGGGCTCAACATGAATGAGTTCTTCAACTTGGATAGCAGATTGAATATTGTGCTTCAAGGCTATGTGTCTATTTGTAAGTGAAATGAATGGAGTTTTACGTCATACTGTTCTTCACTATTGACCTATTTGACTGACCTGCTTGAGACAAATCAAATTGAAATGAATGGAGTTTTTTTACGTCTTACTTTTCTGCACAAATCAAATTATACAAGAGACATCGATCTATTATTGTGAAAATTATCAAAATATTTGTATGGTTTGAAGACAAACCTTCGTCCATTAGGAAAATAATCGATCTCTTGGTGTGTAAATAATAATGCTGAAAATGCTTAGAGCTATAGGATGTCAATAGACACCATCTAGAGGGTCATAGTAACCCTTTCACATCGACAGTATGAATATCGCAACATTTCTGACGAGTTATATAAAAAGAGTATCAGTTCATCGGCTACGTTGGGACACCGTAACCCCCAGGGCACACCGTAACCTAAAACCTTAAAGTTATTACCGCATAATCGTTTAATCTGTTAATTGATGTTAACTGACCGACTACGATTATCTTTAGTTATCTTACGCCTGACTGATTGGTCATATACATATACAGTAGTAATTATTGACTCTCAACATTTACAAAATAATTTAAGTGAGTGACCTATATTTGATAAAATTACCATATTTCGTTTTCTTTCTGTAAGATCTTGTATGCAGTAAAATGCAAAAATTAAAATTTACCGAATAAATGTATAAAAAAACACCAGCACCAATATTTTGTTCTGTAAAAATTTAAAGGAGCAAATCCTACGAAATTACCTTGACTTATCTTAGCAGATTGACTCTTTGGACAAAGAGTGGGTGTGGGGAGGAACGCTGTTATCTGTTGCCCATGCGGTTCACAAATTCACCTGCTGTCTGACACTATTAACTTTCCCAAATCTGATAGTCTGATAAAGGTTAGCCCTCGGGAAAGTCATTTCTAAAGTACACCATGCATTAAGTTAAGACACGATAAGTGATACAGCTTTTTATTGCAATGTTCTAATGTTTCTTGTGAAATTTCGGTAAGGACTCATGCTGTTTGAATATCTCTCCTTCTAGTTCAACTTTCGACTTAGCAAGCTTCAGACGGGATGTACAAGGGAGGCAGCCTGGAATACTATTGGTTGTGTAGCCTTGAAACGTTCTGGTATCTGTAGATCCGACTCCGTGACTCCTAATTGTAAAGTTATCTTAATGATATAATGAGAGTCTATAATAAACTGTAAGGAAAGATTTGAGGTGTCAATCAGTGTCTCATGTATAACTGACAATGGGGAACCAAGGTATCGTCATACTCCTGCTGTTCTGTAGTGGACTCTTAACCTCAGAAGCTTATTCCGGATTCTGGAACTGGAATAGCAATACGATACTAAAGTGGCCAAACGTTATTGAAAGAGTTGACGGTGGTATGGTTGTTGATTATTTACATTTCTACAAACAACTTCTAAAGGATTGCAATCTACTTCAACACGTTACAAGGGATAAATGTTCTGCTATGGAACCCTCGTGTTGCGCCTATTTTTGCTTTGCTGATTTTTGTGCCAAAAATTGCAGAAAAGACCCAGATGATAACAGTCGTGCCGTTCTCGAATTCTTCAAATTGCTTTCAATGACAAAATGTTCCGTATTTTTCGAAGCCGCTAAAGATTGTACTGAAGGTGATGATAGTGCCGAGTGCAAAGTTTTGGAAAATCTTCTCGATGCCTGCTCTACCAAGTTTCCGATGTTTACCGCTACATCCCCAACTGTAAGTCCAACTACAGCTGGAGTTGTAAGCCTTACAACATCACCAGCAACAAGTCCCACAACTTCACCTACAACAAGTCCTGCAACCTCACCAACAGTAAGTCCAACTACAGTTAGAATAGTAAGCGTTACAACCTCGCCAGCAACAAGTCCCGCAACCTCACCAGCAACTAGTCCCGTAACCTCACCCGTAACAAGTCCCTCAACCTCACCAGCAACAAGTCCCGCAACCTCACCTACAACAAGTCCTGCAACCTCACCAGCAACAAGTCCCGCAACCTCACCAACAACAAGTCCTACAACCTCACCAGCAACAAGTCCCGTAACCTCACCAGCAACAAGTCCCGCAACCTCACCAACAGTAAGTCCAACTACAGCTAGGGTAGTAAGCCTTACAAATTCACCAACAACCAGTCCAGCAACCTCGCCTACAACCTCACCAATAGGGGGAGTGTTTTATTGCAATGTAATGGGCATATCAGGACGTGTTCAAATGCCAGTGTCTAAATGGTGTGATGGAGTCGAGGATTGCACACCAAATGGTGAAGACGAGAAGTCACAGAATTGTGGTAAGTTTTATTGTAACATGACATTATTTTGATAAAGGGACAAATTCGTCATTCGTTTGGTCAATCGTATCTTTATCTCGGAAACGTGATGTTTTAGCTACACCAATCAGTAATAGTGTTCACAGCTCATCGTCGAAATATGAGCCTTCAAATCCACGTTTGCCCGGAATTATCCGCTTTTTAAAATTAAAAAGACGACTTTTCTTGATACGATTTTTAAAGGAATAATGCGTTTTTCGTACATATCTAATACCTCTGAAAAATCTTTACATATATTCAAGATGCAAATCAACCCCTGAAATACCGAATCTGTCCCTGTGCAGAAATGTAGACGTTCATCGCCGCTTCAACACGTTCGAAACGATTACATATTGATAGGGCGTTTCACTGTAACAGGTAAACCTCATATTAGAGACCAGAGGTATTTCAGCTTCATGATGTCTTGTTTTTCCCAAACCGGCCAATCAAAACGATATCATGCAGCCATTTCATCTTGTTTTGTAAAATGTAAGAAGCCCGGTAAATATATCTGAAGCTCGGTATTAGCTATTGGTGACCACTTACAGGATCTTAATTTGACGCTTGATTAAATAATGAAAGTTTTAACCACTCTTGAATGCTTATGTTTGTACAGTCTGGATAAACAAAAAAAGATTTTTGACCTTTCTTGATCTGAAAATAATAAAATATATTTGAACCAACTTCGAATGTGGTTAAATATCTTCTCCATTAAAGATGGGTTTCCTTATTTTTTTAGAGTCAAATTAAGCAAACTATTTGACAAATTGGTGTTTTTAATGAATGATCATGTATTCTTAATCATATCATTATGTTCTTATTGCATATAATTAAGAGTTTTAACCACTCTTAAATGCTTTTGTTTGTGCAGTCTGGATAAACAAAAAAAGACTTGTTGACTTTTCTTGATCGGTCACTCATTGGAATTCTGCTGGTAATTCTCTTCTAATTTAGCTAATTATGAATTAATTATGGACATGTGAGACAAACTGGTATTTTTCCAACTCATTAGAACAATTCTACTTTCTATTCATATAAGTATTGGCATTTTTATTTCAATAAATGAAAATAAGGGAACCCATCTTTAAGTCTGTTGATTTAACTAAAGATGGTTTTTTTTCAGATGGTTGTAACGCCGGAGAGTTCAAATGTAAAAACAGTGACACTGCATGTCAGCCGGCTATCCTCATCTGTGATGGCGTCTCTGATTGCTCAAATGGTTTTGATGAAAATACGTCCAGATGTACACCGTGAGTGCCGAGGTATGCTAGATAACAGATAATATCAATAACAGATAGCAACATTTTGTCGAAATCACGTCCGAGTATGATCATGTCGAATTTCTATCATTTTCGAATTTGTCATTTTCAAGTTATGTCATGTCCGAGTAAAATAATGTCCGAGTAGAATCTTGTCCAAGTATAATCATGTCCGAGTTTAATCTTGTCCGAGTTGAGTTTAATCTTGTAAACATAAACACTTGGGACGATGTCCGAGTTTTCGGTTTCGACGGTAAGTGTTTATTGAAAAAAATGACAAAACTCGGACATGACAAAGCTCGGACAAGACAAAACATCGAAATGACAAAACTCGGATGTGACAAAACTCGGATGTGACAAAACTCGGATGTGACAAAACTCGGATGTGACAAAACTCGGACATGATATAACTGGGACATGATAAAGTCAGAATGTTCAATTCAGTTAAGCCGAGCCGGAAGTCACATCTGCATTCTGAAACGTGATAAATGTTGTCTTTCGGACAGTAAAAGAGTTATTTTTATCACCATTTAAATCTTATTTAATTCTACGTTGGAGTTGATAGTGTATATTTATTTAGTTATATTTAGTTATATATTTTATTTTGTAAATTATATTACGGTAGTTTTATTTATATATAGACCGAAACATCTGTCTCTATTCCAGACTCTGATAGCTATTTTGACTGTAGTCACCAACTGTCAAAATATCTACCAGATGCTGGAATATAGGCAGATGTTGCCAAATAATTTGTATATAGATAGATTGAACATATTAAGTTTCAACGACTAGCACGGGCACACGACGAGACAAAAATCTCTAGTTGGTCGTTTTCCACCTTGCGGGGCATGTAACTGAAAGGAAAAGGAATCTGATTGGATGATGACGATAAAACTATCGGAGACAATTATCAAACTTGTTTGATATTATTTAATATTTAATCCTGTCGGCGATACGATAAAATTATCGTGGAAGCACGGGCACACGCAAGATTCGAGTCGGAGACAAAAATCTCCGACCAAGACCGCTCGTGTGCCCGCACCTTTTGCCTAAAAACTTTAATCGAAGTCCCACCTTCATTAACCCACACGTTAACCCAACAGAACGTTAAACGTGTCACCATCCAGTTGATTACAGTAGCAGTTTCCTGTAACTATGGATACAAATAGGGGATCAGACATCGTATCACGAATAGGGGTTTTGACGTATATGACAAATGGAGGTGTTGTTTGGAAACGATGGGGATCTGACTGACTTGATAAGGTTAAAATTCACAATCTGCCAGCCCTGATGAAGCATCATAAGCGCATGCATCTGAGGGGGTTCTTACTCAAGAAATTTTCTGAAAAAAATTGATTGGATTTGGTGAATTCTGACAAACATTTTGGGTTAAAAACGTATAAACAACGATATTTTTTAATTTGTTACAAATAAGTCGGGGTACAATTCAGTTTCTAGGGGGAAGGGGGCAAATGCCCTCTTGACACCCACCCACCTTCAACCCCATCTGGCGTCGCCATTGGGTCGAACAATTTATATGATCGTTTCACACATCTGACGAGAGGTAGAGTATGAAGGATTGGGGGTAGGGGGCTGAGGTACAAACTTACAAATATTTTACACGAGAATTACTTGTTGATAAACAGCTCTGTAACTATGCAGAACCTCGGACACTGTAGGTCTTTCTGGGGGCGACTCGTCTTTACATAGGGTATTAATTTCAAACAATTTTAACAATACGCTCGTCGATCCTGGCACGTTACCCAATAACAATTTACAAACATCCGGGATCTTCCATATATCTGTTTTTTCGTCGTACCCAGGCATCTTGCTATCGTCAAAGTCTGTTGAATCATCGGGCCAAAGTTGCTCTGGGGCAACATAATCCCCAGTCAGCTCTCGGTGTCCACATTTCACAAGATTTTCCGTAACTCTGTCAACTACGGGTAAAGCATCGGCGTCATTTAACAACAGAGTCAAATCGTCCCGGATTAAAAACTGACTCAAGGCTTTCACGGGATCGTTGGAATCGCACATAACAAACTTGCCCTCGGGTCTTGTATGTAAGAATTCAATAATTTCAATGTACTCCAGACAAAACTTAAACCTTGTTTTTAAAGTATTTAGAAATGCATGTTTGTTTAAAATATTTTCCAAATGTTCTGCCGAGGTCAATGGGTGATACTCTGTTATAAATATGTTTGATTTTTCACAAGATCCGAGAAGCTGCACCACTTTATTATCGGGTTGGAAAAGTTTTAGATTGGCTAACCCATCCTGAAAATCGTGTCTATAGTCTTGATTCTTTAGCTCGTTTATAACTACAGTAAAGTTTTTCCAATATCCCAGCCGAACCTGAAAAATTTCGGTTTCAAAATTAAGAAATAAAAGAAACCAGAATATACAGTAGCCTATTGTTATCACTGTGTAACCAAATGGATAAAATACTCCTCAGTGGGCTCATGAACACAAGCAACGATATGCAATCTGGAAATTTATGCCTGGTCAAAGGTATGCAATATACAATAAGGGAAATTTATTTTCGATCTCCGATAGCTGGGAGATCTTTCACATGTAAAAACCAATCTGAATAACTAGACCCTTTCAACAATGAAACCCAGTGGTCCTCGGACCAGAGATGCTTAGTTTGCCCCTTAATATATTACAATTATTCTGATTAGGCAATACAGCAGATAAATATATCGGTAACAAGAGGGTTTGATGGTTAATAAAAAAAATACTTGAAAATCTTACAGTTTTAACAGCACCCTGGCCAATTATCTCTCCATGTTCTACATCAGTTAGTATGGCTTCACAAGTCAACCAGGGGACACAACTCGTTATACCAGGAAGGCTGAATTCACCATGTGAACACTTCGGCCTACAAATCGTAGTGTTGTTGATTAAACTAGTGATACAATAACTGTTGTCTGTAGTCTTTAGAAATATCCAGAGTAGATAACTTATCACAACTACACCGAGTACTTGACACCACATTAATGGACACTGAAACAAAAAACTTATTTTTTACCAAGTCTACATCTTCAATTATTCTCTAAAAAAATTTTATCTTTAATCAAATTCTACAACTTTGTTTCTAACTCTGGGTTATATTCTAGAAGGTGATTCACTGTTGTACTATTGTCTGTTTATAGAAACACTAGACATCGCCTAACTCTGGGTTATATTCTAGAGAGTGATTCACTGTTGTACTATTATCTATTTAATGAAACACCAGACATCACCTGGGTTATATTTTAGAGAGTGGTCCACTGGTGTACTATTGTCTGTTTATGGAAACACCAGACATCACCTAACTCTGGGTTATATTCTAGAGCGCAGTCCACTGTTGTATTATTGTCTGTTTAATGAAACACCAGACATCACCTAACTCTGGGTTATATTCTAGAGAGTGATTCACTGTTGTACTATTATCTGTTTAATGAAACACCAGACATCGCCTTACTCTGGGTTATATTCTAGAGAGTGGTCCACTGGTGTACTATTGTCTGTTTAATGAAACACTAGATATCGCCTAACTCTGGGTTATATTCTAGAGAGTGGTCCACTGGTGTACTATTGTCTGTTTATGGAAACACCAGACATCACCTAACTCTGGGTTATATTCTAGAGCACAGTCCACTGTTGTATTATTGTCTGTTTAATGACACACCAGACATCACCTACCTCTGGGTTATATTCTAGAGAGTGATTCACTGTTGTACTATTATCTGTTTAATGAAACACCAGACATCGCCTTACTCTGGGTTATATTCTAGAGAGTGGTCCACTGGTGTACTATTGTCTGTTTAATGAAACACTAGACATCGCCTAACTCTGGGTTATATTCTAGAGAGTGGTCCACTGGTGTACTATTGTCTGTTTATGGAAACACCAGACATCACCTAACTCTGGGTTATATTCTAGAGCGCAGTCCACTGTTGTATTATTGTCTGTTTAATGAAACACCAGACATCACCTAACTCTGGGTTATATTCTAGAGAGTGATTCACTGTTGTACTATTATCTGTTTAATGAAACACCAGACATCGCCTTACTCTGGGTTATATTCTAGAGAGTGGTCCACTGGTGTACTATTGTCTGTTTAATGAAACACTAGACATCGCCTAACTCTGGGTTATATTCTAGAGAGTGGTTCACTGTTGTACTATTGTCTGTTTATAGAAACACTAGACATCATCTAACTCCGGGTTATATTCTAGAGAGTGGTCTACTATTGTACTATTGTCTGTTTACATAAACACCAGACAACACCTATCTCTGGGTTAACCCTGTTTGCATTTAGAAGTTCTACACCATGTTTCTCGCGAAATGTCAATATAATGTATTTCAAATGTGGAATTTCACAATGAGAGATGCCACACTTATCATAAAAATTTATTTTAACAGTTTTTGAAAAACAAGGCCGGGCCATCAGAGAACCAATTAAAAGTCAGTATTTTGCATAAATATTTATTTCATTTATATACAAAACAAATACATAATACAAACATTCAATTGATATTTATCATCTGTTATAACTAGGGCTGGTTAAACTGATCAAAATAATCGATTATCATCGCTAGGAATTTATAATTTCAGTTATTGTTTATCAAATTTCATAATCGATTATATCAAAGTTACATTTTCTCTACTGTACCCATTAACAAGGTTCCACATAGGTTCACTTCAGCACATAACATACCCACAATAAACTATAATAACTGAGTAAGAATATACTTCTATGACGCAAAAATTACCCATGAAATTAAGAATTTTGGCTTGTTTTTAATTTAGTATTTTCAAGGTTTCTCAATTAAATTATTTTGATTATTAATCAGTAGTCTGCCATCAATAATTTATCTCAATTTGCTAATCGATACCCAGCAAGTGTTACAATAGGGAAATTACAAGTGCAACAGTCCAAGTGAAATCCATGTAAAAATTACCTCATTTCTTACTACAAAGTATTACCTGTCTCAATTAGCCCAGTCAAACACAGACAAATACAATCTCAATCCTTCATTCATTTATTCAAAATTTTCAAATCTTACCAACACTTTATTTACAGGCTTAAAAACAAAAAAATTAAAATAAAACCTTTAGCAAAATATTCATTTTTTGTGAAAGCATCATTATTCATGTAGGGATCTATGCAAAAATATACGAGAATACTTTTAATTAACAGAAATCCATACAATCAAAATGACATGGTAGGCTACACAAACTGATGAAAGAAATTCTAAAAAGTTCTGAGGTTTACTAGTAGTAAATAACTACCTTCTGTATCTATTCATCAGTGGACTAAACAGGTACAATCATAAGTATTTATTCAAAAACGCTTTAAATCATAGTCTACTGATGAATACCTATTCTTATTGGCCAAGTTTGAGACCTTGAAGTTTATGTTCATTCTAAGAGTTAGTAAACCTTTAAACTTTATATTTCAAACATAATAAAAACCTGCAGTAAGCTTGTTATTTTACCATAAAACCACTTCATAATGACTAATTTGAGCACTTTATGGAATAAGAATTAAAAACATGTTATTATTTTTATCAGTAAAACAACATAAAATGACTAAATTTCTTGCACACCTCCACCACTGTGTTTAAAATTAAACATTAACAAGACCGAAATAATTAAATGATCTGACAAATACAAAAACATTCCTCATTCTCTTAATGTAATTTAACTAGCCTCCCCTCCCATCCCCAGCTCTACAACGATCAGAAGGTTTGACAAATACCAAACTAATCAAAATACCCTTCAAGATATTTAGTATTAATACTTATTATTTTTCACAATGTTACGAAAGAAATGATATTGATGTCAATAATCATTCTTCCTAATTCAACAATTTTGGTATAATTGATGAAAATCTAAGATTCAAGATCGATATTTTAGTGCCACTTTTGACTAGCTGTAGGGTGGTTGGCATGTATTCTCAGCCCTCAAATCTGAATATTCATCAGAGTGGTCAAATCAAATCATTTTCAGCCTTGATCCAGTTTCCATTATCTGAATTTAACTATCATGTAACACACAAAAAACACAAACAGTGCGAACATTAGAATATAGCAGATGAATTTATGTCCTCCGGCCTTCGCGATGGCTTTTAACCTTGACATTGAAGAGGAGAGAAGTCCGCCAGATTTATCAAAATCATTGTCCATGTCCAACAACATTTTATTCTGACTGCGCACCTCGTTTCCTATGTCTATTGTCAAAGAACGTAAAGTCGACACTTTAGATGAAAGCTGATCTTCTATTTTTTGGCTCTCATCATCTAACATTTGTGTTGTGGGCATATATCCCTGTTGTTCATTTCCTATATTTGCCCTCCTCATTTTGTCGTGTTTTTTTTTAAACTTTGATTAAATTTTTATTTTGCAGTGAATTGTTCTGAAAAGAGACAGAAATTAGGGAAATTATGCTTTCATAACCAAAAACATCAGTAAAAAAAGGCAAGGCCAAAGGACATGAATAGATATTCAATGAGAGATTGATAATTTTTCAACTCCATAATTTGAGGATGATCTGTAGTACCGGTATGGCTGGTTGGAATTTTTAAATGACAATGTTTAGACCAGATGGATTCTTGTGAACCTGTGTTGTTATCCTTGTAAACAATGAATGGTTATCCCTTGTGACAGTTGAACTTGTGAGGTAGGCTAGGCCTAAGGATGTGGCATATTGTTGTATCTTATTCCAGCCAAATAATTTTTACTGGCTCAGGTCAGTGTCGTCTTTAAAAAGCTTCACATAAATTTCAAATTGTGACATTGCTTTCTGACCCAACACCATCCATAAACCATTCAAAATATCTATCAGAGTCTTAAAACAATTAAATTTGGGACTATGCCTAACTCAGTATCTGAGGAAACCGACCGACACAGTCAAAATCAAAATAAACTTGATGAAAATCAACTAACCTAAATCAAAAGATAACCTTAAAAAGACAAATAGTTCTTCATGACTATCTCACTGTGGTTAAAATCATTAGGTCCCATGTATTTTTAGAAACATATGGACATCATCGCCGTAAATTTTAAAGTTTTATCTCTTCGACACGTCAGATGTAAACACACGACAGTAGTACTTGCTTTCTTGTTTCTTGATCACGCGAAAACTCGTCAACATTTTCGAAAAACGATTTAATTTTTGTCAGCCAATCCTATTTTTCGCAATTTCTTGAGAAATATTTAAGAATTTCAACACAAAAATTAATTATGCCTTTACAAACAAAATTTACTCAATAATTCTTTTAAATATAGCAGATTGAAGGATTTCGATAAGCAAGTGCAACCAGCGTGCCTTTAAAAACGTAAACACAGTTTCTTTGTTATTTTCGTTCTAAAACGGGTCTTAGTTAAGATTCACAAAAATGTGACTCTATTTATCATCTTGGGGAAACTTGACTGAACAATTAAAGAATACAATTAACTCAAACCTGACTCACGGTCGTGAAAAAATTCGCATCACAAGGTAATCTGGCACACCTGCCCTCTCCAAGGGAAATCTCCGTTTATGACGTCATTATTTCTCTAAACCGGTTTAGGTTTACAGTGTATTGTGATGTGCAACTGAAACCGGTTTGATTTAAGGGAATTCCTCATTATCACGTGATATTTGATAAACGTCAAAATACATTTCCGGGGTTGTATGTGAAACTACTAAAATATGTTTACATTATAACTGTGAGAAATCACTCCACACGACAAGAAATTCAGAATATTTTAGACTATGTAGCTTAGGACTTACTGATATTGTGGATTTAGAGTTAGTTAGTAGGATTCTAAGGAAACTCAAGAAATATGAAGACGATTACCAAAGTTGAAGTTGTAGAAGTAGAAAAAAGGAGAATTCCCAGTAAACACTATGTAAGTATTACCATGTTATGGTCAACTTTTTTGACCCGGGTGTTGTATGAATTATTTTCATTCATCTTATGTTCCTATGTCATAAGAAACTTTTTTTTAAATAACATTGCAGGCGCAACAAAGCTTTGTCACCCAATCATCAACAAGCACTCGGGGCAAACAATACTCTTTCTCGCTACAAACAGATCTGTAGAATATTGTTAGGGATGCAGAGAATGCTTAGTCCTATGTCCCCCCTCCCCCTCAACACATTGTTTTATTGGTCCTACAAACTCAGTCAGTAAAATGTGGAAAAAAATCGTTTTTTTTAACATAACATAGTAATATGTGGTAGAAATTTAAGGATTAAAATGAGGTTTTGGCGAATTCCCAACTGATCTCCCATGTTTCCTGTTAATACCAGAAAAACAAGGCCAGATATTGATGCAATTGTTCTTTTTTTTATGATATTAGCATCTATAATTATCTGATCAGTTGTAATAAATATTACTTGTATCCCCAGTAAACTTTGTAATGGCTAGAAAACTTCTTTTTTGAATCTCTTACAATTAATATTATATATGATAAGGAAGTAAAAGATATAATTTATAAACATTGAACTAGATAGTTTGAATAAGCTTACAAACCAACATAAAAATAATATATGACATTAAAAATACTTGTTTTATCTAGTACCAGTACGTTCAGTATTTTCTTAGACCTATTCTACTCCTTTTACTGGGATTACAGAATAACCTCTTATATTATGCAGGATGCGAGGCACCTTGGTAATGAATTGTTACTGCTCGCTTTCATAGTGTTTTAAGAATGATTTAAGCCTCTAACAGAAAGATAAAAAGGAGTAATGCTGCTGTATTAGCAAATATTTCCATCACTGCGCACTGAAATCATTTTGCACATCTTCTTTAGACCAAGAGGGAGGAGAAGAGTAGGAGGTAACTTCCATCTTTTAATTCACATCTGACTGTTGACTAAATCATTTATTAAAGGAACAGAGACATCATTTTGGGGGATTGAGTTGATTTAAGTTTTGATACTAGAAATGTAAGAAAATCACAAAATTTCTACAAAAAATATCTGAAAGTAGGAATTTGTTTTCCTATTACTTGTCTATATATGGCAGTGTCTAAAAAAAAAGATGACTCATCTTTTAAACTTTCAAACGCAGATAATTCTGGATACACAAGGATTTGAAGGCTCCAGTTTCGCTGTGAACACTATTACTGATTAGCTTAGCTAAAGAATTCCTGTTTATGAAACTAAAGTATGATTGATAAAAAATGGTACAGCTGTCCCATTAACTATATAAAACCTGTGACTGAGTTGATTAAAACCTGTGATTATTTGACCTACTATACCTACAGATTACATATAGCCTGGTGTTATTATAATAATGTTATAATGTTCACTATTAACCCTGTGGTTTTTTTATCTACGCTGGTAAATTATATATAATACACTGATTGACTTCACAGTTTACACCTCATTGATTTTATATATTTTAAACTGCTCTATGATTTGAATATAACAATACTCTATTCAGAAAGAAATGGATTAAGCTTAGTCTTGATGTGTTCTTTTACTCAGTATAAAAAGTTCTAAGGTAGATACATTGACAATGTTGTTCCTATGATGTTTGTTAAAAGACGGTATTTATCAACATCAATGTTTGGCTCACCACCGTTATTGGCTGAAGCAAAATTTTATTTAAACACTTTAAATTAAGGCTTCCATCTAGATTCTAGAACTCTAGTCATTTGAGCAATCAACTAGAGCTTTAGTCTAAAAAAAATCGTAAATACAACATTAGTCAGACAAGACTGGTAAATACAGCCAAATCCACTGTCTAGAGCTCTAGTCAGACAAGACTGGTAAATACAGTCAAATCAACAGTCTAGGGCTCTATTTAGACAAGACTGGTAAATACAGTCAATTCAACAGTCTAGAGCTCTAGTCAGACATGACTGGTAAATACAGTCAAATCAACAGTCTAGAGCTCTATTTAGACAAGACTGGTAAATGTAGTCAAATCAACAGTCTAGAGCACTAGTCAGACAAGACTGGTAAATATAGTCAAATCAACAGTCTGGAGCTCTAGACAGACAAGACTGGTAAATACAGTCAAATCAACAGTCTAGAGCTCTAGACAGACATGACTGGTAAATAAAGTCAAATCAACAGTCTAGAGCTCTATTTAGACAAGACTGGTAAATATAGTCAAATCAACAGTCTAGAGCTCTATTTAGACAAGACTGGTAAATATAGTCAAATCAACAGTCTAGAGGGGGGAGGCGTGAGATGGATTGCCCCCTTGAACATCTGATCAATTACATTATTGCAAGTTAACATCATACACCATTGTCCCTTCTGATATATAACTTACCCCTCCAGATCTGGCTATAGGCCTGATACAACTTCTATTATATTTATTATGATATGGGGTAATAGATTATTTTATACTACTGTATGTTGTATTTTGAGCTGGCTTACTTCCCCACCCCATTTTCTTTGACAAACAGAAAGCCATGACTGAAACTATACTGTTATTAAAACACAATGGAATATTGGTCAATATTTGTAAATAAAAAACAAGTTTATATTTAGCCTGTTTGTTTGTATGTTTTGTTTACTCTCTGCAATAAACAAACATTATTTTTATACAACAGGTTCACAGCATATTTGTTTTAAATTATGAGAGGTTTAGATTCGATAAAAAATATTAAGGTGGGCAAAATGGGGTCAAAAACTGTTATTCGGGTCGAATTCGAAAAGTCTATTCTATGAGGTTTTGTCTTTTAGTTTTGATGTATTAACTTGGATAATAGACAATTTGATTTTACAAATGAGGACAGTATTCATAGCCAGGATCAATGGGTCCTAATGAAAAAGCTAATTTTGAAGGTTTGAATTATTTTGTGGTTATTCTTATAAAATCAGAGAAAGATCAATGCTATAAAGAGGTTTGACCAATGAAAAGCTAGTTAACAGACCGTGGCAGATTCTCGATATGATTTAAGCGCTAAGGCGTCTGTGGGTCTTAACTTCTAAACCTGTGACTATATCCAAGCACTGAGATGGTTTTGAGAAATTCTGGCCAGGATTCTTGAAAAAAGTATCTTTTTTCAGATAGATCATTTAATAACAAGAAAAAACATGACAACCCGTATTCTTGTAGGGTTATTATTGAATTTAAACTGAGTTGTAATCAGGCCCGTAGCTTCAGACAACTAAAAGCCTTAGAATCGCTCTTTGTCTATATAAAATGATAAAAACAGGACATATTTAACGTTATGGTTGAAAAATTTCAGGGGGGGGGGGGGGGGGGGCAAAGC
>NW_008709540.1:521827-567831 GCF_000327385.1 Lottia gigantea
TTCAACCATAACGTTGGCCTTTGAACACCAAATAACAGCAGGAATTGACTTAAACTGTTTTAAAAGTAGGTTTGCTGTACAACACCCTCGCTTACAGCTGGTGTAATTGTTGATTATTATCATTGTTGATTGTCAACCCCGTGATACACTAAAACACATATTTTCAATGTATATATATATATAGCTTCTTTATTGACTTTTTGAATCATATAGTTGAGCCCCCCTTAAAAAAATTTGGCCCCCCCTGAGACCCCGGTCTAGCTGTGGGCCTGGTTGTAATATTTGTATTATATGAGATAAGAATAACTGGTTTAGACTAGGATCAGATACCAGCTATTACACAGGTGCTTGAAAAATTCATTTTGTATTCTACTAAAAACATAGGTGTTTCTATCTTTTTTCTCTTTCCAGTTTTCTTTACTTTAAACAGTTATTTTACTGACTGTATCCCGTTGAAAAAAAACAACAAAACATAACAATGCTTATTTGTTGTATTTATATAAATTATTTGTGTTATGTGACCCAATTTATTTTAACTGACCGAGTGAAAGTGACCTGTTATTTTGTTAAATCTCCCAGTCTGACTTCTATTTATTTTGGTATTTTGATAGATTTGTGAAATAAAATGAAGAATGGACCATTTCACAAAAAATCATTTGAAAAATTTTGTCAGAAGTGTGTTATTTCCCATCTTTTCATGTTTTGTCCAAAGTAAGATTTTGTTTTTTGTTAAAAATCTCAATGACAAATCTTAGTTTTTAAGCATGACAGTCTTGAAATTTCAATTGAGAAAAGGGAATATAGGAAAACACTGTTTTACATCACAAACATACGCTATTCTAAGAGCGAAATGTCTGAAATAATAATAATGCTGGCAATGATTCACAACTTGTTCTTGAAGAGATTCATTTTTTTGAGCTTTTTTGATGTTACTTTACTCCGCATCCATGATCTGACAAAATTGATATGTAATAAAAGTTCCTGGTCATTAGAATATTCATCCAATCATTTGCTCGGTTTAATAAAAGATTTGCTCCCTGTAAATGAGGAATTCTAGAATATTTTTATGAGAATCTAAGGTTCAAAAAATTCTGTCGAGAGTGGTGATAGATATATTAAAACAACCTAATCAAGCATATTGTTACTCAGAGTTTCATGCTTTGTGATCCTCAGACAACTGACCTATTTCAGCCTGTGGCCCTAGTGAAGTTAGACAAGTAGAACTTATTCTCATGTCTACATTTCGTAACAAGTTCGGAACGTTTGTTTAAAGATGTGTTCAGATAGAAATTGTCTACATTCTTTGTATATTAAAGTATAAAAGTTCATTCCATTTAGGGACAATCTGATATATATTTAATATCATATGATTTATAGTAATAACCCAATTAATCATAATGGTGTCAATATCTAGATATTATCATAGCTCACGGTCAGTAGACATTACATCATTCAGGTCAAGTGGTCCAAATTAAATATCAGTTATTAACTATCTGTCAAACTGAAATAACTCTTATATTTGATTTGATTGATTTAAATGAAAGGGACTTGATTCAAAAGCGGTATTCTAGCAATTCTGGTATTTTGTGGAAGGGCTATGGCTTCCCCATCAGGCCTTTGATAGATCATATTTTGAAGTGAAAATAAATACTCTAAATGCTCGAAATTTGTCTTAGGACATCACATATCTGTTGCCTTCTTGATGCCTCTGGCAGCCCAAACCCCCAGCTTCAAGGGGCTTACCCTTCGTGCTTCGCCTGGAGAGACACCCCTGATTTTTTACCCCTCCTCAAGCATTTTCGAGATACGCCCCTGGTTCTGGACTTTGCAGCTCTCAGCATGTCACTGATTTGCCCTTTCATTCTAAATATACATTCAGAAGTATATGATCATACATTTTATTCCTACATATAAGTTACAATAACCCCACTCAAAGAATTCACAGTCATGCAGCAAACAAAACAACATACAGTGGTTCATACATAGAATTAATACACACGAATATAGTGCACATAAATTTAAAGTATATTTCTGAGCTTTTAAATATGATTTAAAGTTTTGTTGAAATATTAATTCTACTTATTAAGTGGAGGAAGAGATTCTGGTGTTATTTCCATGTAAAAACCATATATTATTTTGTATCGACCATGCAGTAATGATTGTATCCATATAACAAATGTTACACATTTTTAAATGGGGTGTTATTTTTGGCCTCTGTATCTAATATGGACAATGAATTACATGAGTTATCTAATTGTTTATTTAGAACTATGATCACGAATATTAATGAACAAAGAAAATACACCATTATTATTTCCTTTCCTACTTCTGTTAATTTTGATGAAAAATGTAAAGATTTTAATGTTGGTAGAGGACATTCTTATCGGGATTTTTCTAAATTTTTATGTGTATTGAAGACACTGATAACATCAATTTGCACCACTTCAATTTTCAATCTGACCTCTGTGGTTCCTGCAATTTCACTAAAACTAAGCTTTATATGTTGTCACTCATTGCTAGGGCCTTTATGTGATACATGCATATTTTGCAATTAGTGACATCATAAAACACTTAGTTTTAGTGGAATTGCAGAATCCACAGACGTCTGATTTAAAAGTAGAATGTTTCATATTGAAACTATCAGTGTCCCCTATACGCTTAAAAATTTTAGAAAATTATCTCTAACACTCTCCAAATTGTTCATTAACTCTTAAGAACAAATACTTACTGTTAGAAAATAAAGTTGAATATACTGTATATTCTAAATAATATAGACCTTATTTATTACGCATGAAACATTATCATAATGTCACATGATAACACTAGCTTCAGGGGCCTTATTCTAAAAAAATTTAAGAATTTCGGTAAACTAATTGGATAATAAAATTGAATTTATAATAGATGTTCGTGATTGATAATTCAGATGAATGGAACATTATGATAATAATAATGACTTTATTTTGGCAACCCATTTCGACAGAAGTCTAATTTTCAATAGGTCCCACTAAACTACAAATTATATACAAGATTACAGAAAGAATAAAATCACAGAAAATAACTTAAAACATATATACATTTACAATGTAACATGGATGAGGAAAGAAATATGAAAATGTAACCACTATGTTTCCCCACATAACTACATTGACACATAAGACATAAGGAATATATATCCCACTGTAAAGTGTCTGATAGTGTTGAAACGGTCAAGGGTACATACAGGTCTGTTTCTAGTGAGTTGACTTGATAAATAAGTTTTAGTGTGAGTTTTTATCAAGTGAAGAATGTTTGATTTCAGTGTCAATATATCAAGTATTATAGTTCTCTTTCAATATTGACCCTTCTATTGTTTTTTATTCTCAGACTTTTCATACCTCACTTGCTTTGATTGGATGATATAAACATGGCTTTGATTGGATGATATAAACACAGTTTTGATTGGATGATTTAAACACAGCTTTGATTGGATGATTTAAACACAGCTTTGATTGGATGATTTAAACACAGCTTTGATTGGATGATTTAAACATAGCTTTCATTTGTAAAATTGCGACCTTTAAACCAAAGGTCATGTACTGACATCTTCAAGATGACAATTGTGGTCTGAAACTTACCATTTCTTGCACCTTGCAGAGTTAATTTCTCTTGTTTTATTATTAGTCAGATATAAATGGTTTTATTTAACTGAAAACTTTCAATGGGCTTGAGTCAAAACCTTCAGTTGTTCAAGATGATAAATTCAATTAGGTTGTTCGCTGGTCATTTAGCATGTATAAAAATTACGCCACTTGACCACAGAAAGAGTGAGCACTTTCTACCCAATGTCTTAAACCTGCCAAATAACATCTCTGAATCAACAAACCAAACACAGCTTGAAGGGCATGAAATGAGTCCAACAGACTTCCTAGATAGATCAACATGGACAAAAATTACAAAGCCTGAAGTACACAGAAAGAGTGAGCACTCTCTGCCCAATGTACTATACTCACCAAAATAACATCTACATATACAGACAGACAAATAAAACATGGATCTGAGACAAAAACAACACTCGAAATTCTTCTTTTATTCTTTCAAATTAACGGCATCTCATCCTAAATAAAAACAAATATCATTATTTTCTATCATTATTTTCTGAATATCTGAGTGTTTGTTTTGTACTAATTAACAGAAAAAGATGAAAATATATTAAGTGTTAAAATAAGAAACAACAGAATTAACAATCATGTGACACTACCCTTAAGATAATGATTAATTAAGAAAAAGATCAAAATACAGATAACAGTGTTCAATTTTTATACGCCCATCTTGTTAGGGTGAAGGAGGTTACACCTGTAGTTTCACCTGATTTGGGGTGAATCTGGGGTCATGTCCTGTAAAATGATGAGACTAAGGAGAGAGAAGCAAGGGCATGTCATATTTCCCAAACTCTTCATACCGTATATTTTCCCATAACCACTTTATCTATCTACATGTATTTATGTTTATTCGTGATGACACCCATATAACTTTTTCTATTCTTGGTCTATAATATATTTGTCAATTCGTGATGACAACCATATAACTTTCTCTATTCTATGTTATATTTGTCATATCGTGATCACACCTATATAACTTTCTCTATTCTATGTTTTTGATATATTTGTCAATTCGTGATGACACCTATATAACTTTCTCTATTCAGACCTATATTAAGTTTTTATCAGTGTTTGATAGCACCCATATAACTTTCTATATTCGACGTTTATGTTATATATTCCAGGTTTATGTTATATTTGTCACATGGTCTGACAGTGGTACCTATGTTGTCTATAGAAGATATAGCCGCTTCTTTGACTTTCAGGTAAATTTTTCACCCATTTTGTACCTACCCACATTTATATTGAAAATTCTCTCATTGCAACTTGTGACAAAATCAGGATTTATCAGCTATCCTGGACCATTCAAAAATGAATTCATGTCAGATTTCAAATTAGTTTAAAATCAGCACTCCAGTAATTGATCAGACTATGTTGGTGATGTTTTTGAGGTGTCTTCGATCACCCCCTTTGAATATAGCTCTACACGACAATATTTGTTTGTATATTACAGAGTGCTTTATTAGATAAATTCCCAATAGAAGGTGGTAGTATAGATCCTGAATCTAGAATTATACCATTTCTTCCAGGTTTGTCTTCTTTATTCTTTATCAGTATTTTTAAATCAATGGCCATCTTGTCAAGTCTGACGACACTGAGAACATTATTAAATTTCTATCATAGCAACATGTTTTGTCAAAAATTCAGCAGAAGATGCTTGTGGATCATTGAAGATGACAAAATCAATGAGGTAGTCATGAAATGAGTTTAATAACCACTCAGCATAATTCAAAGCTGAAATGAAGCCAGGTTTCCTAGGAGCCCCCAAGAAAGATCAAATATTGACCAATCAAATTTCTTTAATTTGCTTAAGGTGCAGGCACACAAGTGGCCTTGGTCGAAAATTTTGGTCACTGATTAGAGTTTTTGATTAATATGTCGCATGTGCCCAGGCTTCTAGACGAAATTATTGCGTCTCCGACAGGATTTATAATATCAAACAAGTTTGATAATTGTCTCCGATATTTTTTATCCGTCATCATCCAATCAGATTCATTTTATTTCCATTGCATGCTGCGCACGTGATGATCGATAAAGTAGAAGACTGGAGATTTTTGTCTCCTTGTGTGCCCATGCCAATCGGTGAAACTCTTGGCAAGACTCTAGTCGGGCCTTAACTCTCTGCCCAAGACCCTTTGTGTGCCTACACCTTAAGATATGAATGATGTGAATTTGGAATATCTGAATACAAATTCTTGTTACTTATAACAATGAAACTTATTGATTATATTTGATAGGTAAAATAATATTTGGAAGAAGTCATATCCGAGATGTAGCTGTAAAGAGACTAGGTCCTATCAATGATTACTGTAAGGTAAGTGTAACTTTCTTACTCTCTACTAAATCAGGCAAAATCTCGCACCTTAGGATGAAAAAGATCTAAATGTTGAACGTAGACACCATAAAATTGAGATGTAATAACGCGTTACCTATAATCCTAATTTCCTGCTTCTAGATGCAAGTTATATTCTAACTTCAACAGCTGTCTAAGATAGGACTGTAATGATTCACTGATCAATAGATGAACCCTGATTTTCCCTCTTATTGATGCATTGGGTGGATAAAAATAAACCTAATATATCGGCATGATTATTTATTAACTTCCTTTTGATGATAATGACACAGAATCCTAAATTATATTAGAAAATGATTTATATTTGAAATTTCTAAGTCATAATTTTAAACTCTGAAAAAGATTAAGCACATCTTTGTAAACAGTTGTCTCTGAATTTCAAGATGTTTACACAATGATTTGGTATGATATTAAGGCTATATTTTATAGATATTTGTACCACATTTGTCATACTATTACAAATTTCTACCATCTTTGTTCTTTCTTTTTCTAATAAATGAATGGCAGTTTATTTTCACAATATATCATATCATTGGATGAGTATCTTTATGTGTACTGAATCGCAAGAATCGTTGCAACCCTAGAGTTAAAAGTGAGATGAGAATAGTATTCTCAAAAAAGCACTGGCCCAGGTCATAAAGTAGGAAACAAAATCAAAGGATTTGATAGTTAGTTTTAGACCACTATTGATATCTACTGAGAGAGTAGGTATTTAAACCTAATATACTGTTTCCACCAAATAGTATAAATAGTATGATAAAAAACTATTGATATGTTTCAGGCTGTCATTGCTCTCCCTCCTAAAATCTCACAATGCGAAGAAGTTTTGGATTTTTTTGAAGTGGAAACAGATGATTTAGACCCTCCTAAAGCTGAAGAGTAAGTTAAATCTGTTATTTTTGTCAAATTGAGGGTTTGGGGCTGGACATTGTGTGAGGTGGGGTATAATCACCCTTCTGAAACACCTGATACCACTACAACTTGATTTATTATCTCTTGATCTCCATAGAAGAGTCAATTTCATTTCTATATCACTTTTTATAATTAAAATCTGGCATCCTGGCGGCATTTTCTCGAAACGATCTTAGCGCTAGGATGTCCTAAGTTTCATTGGAAGCTCATGCTCAATTGTAAGACAACCAGACATCTGATTTGCATTATGAAAAGTGTCACAGGCAGCTGAAACTGAGCTCTATAAATGTAACTTCATGTAGTAAATTGTCTGGCTATGAGATATTAAAACAAAAGCTGAGTAAAGGAAATAATATAATAAACTTCCTGGTAATGATATCTTATTGTGGTA
This sequence comes from Lottia gigantea, assembly GCF_000327385.1. Taxonomy (NCBI): domain Eukaryota; kingdom Metazoa; phylum Mollusca; class Gastropoda; family Lottiidae; genus Lottia; species Lottia gigantea. The sequence goes on from NW_008709540.1 coordinate 529,122, forward strand.
TTTATATCTTTCCTAACGTTAAAATTCAGAAAATCACAGCTAATAGTGAGAGCAATATCTAGAGAAATTGACTAAGTTATAATCAAAAAATTTAAGATGCAATTTTTTCTGGAAAATGATATTTAAGTTAAAATTCAACGTCTCATAAGAAGATACTTGGATTAAGTGAACCACTTTAGTGAATCTAATTATTGGTAAAGGGGGCGTGGTTTAAACTTTGATGATGTTGATTTGATAGGGATAGGCTTACATTTTGATATTTTTATCCTTTGATTTTTTTTTGACTTAATAATAAAAAAAATTAAAGTAAAATTTTTCAATTTTTCAATTTTTCACATGCATTGAAACCCCTCCAAACCATATCCTCTGTAAACAGACATCCCCTCTACGGACATATTGGAAATCCCAACCAAATCTCCATATTATGACTATTTTCTTATGAATAATTTTTACTTCCTCAGCCAGTATTTGAGGGAGTCAACCTAATATAATATTTACTTTCAAACCTTGAGGCATTTCTCATTAATTTACAGTAATTAAATAAAGATTTTTAAATAAATGACATAAATTTTGATATAATTAATAAATAATTTGTTTACATAATAAACCTGACGGATGAAATAATCCTGACTCAATGCACTAGGATGGATATTTCTCTAACTAGGACTAACAGACACTCCTACTGTCAAATATAGTATATTTCAATTAATTAACGTATTGCCCTAATATTCAATTTTCAATGAATTTACACAGGAACTTGATTTTATCCTGTTGATGAGTCGTAGTGTAAACCTGCTCTAGTTTTATTGTATATTGACATTGGGTTGTTCTGTTTGGTGTAAGTGTAGGCCTTCAAGTCAGAGTTTAAGAATTGTATTAAGTAATATTCTCCTAGTTGGATTTAATACCTATAGGTGATATTAATGATTGGATTTTCTAGTGTCTTCTTGTCTTAGTCTTTAAGTTTTAAACTTGAAGTTTAACTGTCAAAAAAGGATTTGTAAATAAAAGGATCTATCAATGTATGTGTATATAAGATAGTGTATTAGCCTGTATAAGAAAATGAAAACAGTGTTGACTTAGACTGTTAACCCTAAGTACTGTGTATGGAATGTTAGCTTTAAATAAAAAGCAAAAGTTTATTTCGTTGGATTGAAAGTGTTTTTAAACAGAAATTTCAAGTTTTAGCAGTAGATATTAAGGAAATAAATAGATCTATGTTGACATTTTGCATCAAAATAAGGACAGGATGTAAACTTTGAGAGTGAGACAGTCATATTTTAAGTGTTTTCTTGTGATTATAGTTTTACAGAGATTACTCATACTGAAAATAACTTAAGGAAGGATTGGAATAGTTTAGTGAACTTCTGAAGAAAATGATAATGTATGTAAAATTAAAAGATAATCTAGAAAAATACAGTTATATTCAGACTTTTTTCTGAACATATGGAGTAAAAAGATTATGCTAAGTAATGATTGAATTATACCTATGTGAATTATATTGATATGGTAATTTATGTGCATATCATTAGTAAATTATCTTAGAAAATAAGAGTTGTACTGTTACTGTAAACATTAACAAAAAATATTAAAAATAAATTTACATAATAGTTAGACGGAGACTTTTTTTTATGGGATAATGGTAGTTTATAATCAAATGAATGAACTGTAGCTAATTGTAGCCAATAGGTTATGTAATTATAGTGATATTGTAAATTATGCGCATAATATTAAAACGTAAACTAATGTGATAGACTGTTATGGTGAGACTGTTTACGTTTACTTAACACATTGGATTTACAGGAATTTTGTAGATAAGACATGGCATGATTTGACTTTAACTAGTTGAAACAAATATTGTGTGGACTTATAATGATATGGTAATTTATGTGCATAATATTAAAATTAATTGACTTGATTCAAGTATTTTAAATAATTTACATTAACTGTGTAGTGTTATTTCTGCCTGTCAATGCATTTGTGAATTTTGCATCAATTAGTAAAAAATTTCTAAATCTAAAAATCGAAATGTCTCTAAAACTGAGGAAAGTTTCAAGTTATATGAATTCTAGAATTCGGACTGTGAAAAGTTGTCATATTAAATTTAGAAAGAAAAAGAAAGATGAAGGAGCGAAGAAGGCTGAGAATATTTCTGATCCGAAGACTCTAACACAGTACCGAGTAACGTGTGATTATGAGAAACAAGATCGGGGTGAAATTGATCTAGAGGCTGGAATGATCGTGGAGGTGGCAGAGAAAAGTGAAACAGGTTAGATAATCTTACTTCCTATTCTCATAGTTACATATGAAATAAAATGAAATGGAGATTAACATCCTACTTTCTTGTACCAAATTGGGCTAATGAAGATGGGTAACACCATGCAGGGTGCAATGAGGGAAATTTTGCTGGGACAGCATCATTAGCCTATTTCCAATTTCCAATTGTCAAGGTAACTTTCACTTGCACAGCCTATAGCACACAGGACCTCAGTTTATTGCTTCATCTGAAAGACTAGACACTCTTTCTATGTCAACCTCTGACTGCATCACTGACAAGAGGAAACAGGGTTGAACCCTGGACATTAAGGTTAGAGAGCTCTAACTCTCTAAGACACAACAACTCCCCTAAATAATCAACTTTTGGGAACAATGGATGTTAAACTCCATTTCAATCATTACATTCTAACAAGGAAAAAGACCTGTCTTTATTAGGCCATGACTTCATTTCTATAAATGACTTCTTTTTATTGTCATGTTCTTGCTATGCTGTGTGTGAGTTATGCTTAGCAAGGAACACTATTATATGACACATGCTATGCTATTCTATATGAGTATTGCTGTGAAATATGAGTTTTTTCTTTTCTATATGATTTATTTGCTATGTTATATGAGTTATTCTTATGCTATATGAGCTATACTAGGGTATATCAGCGACACCAAGTAGGGTATATAAGCTATTCTAGGGTATATGAGATATATACTAAGAGCTATATACTAAGAGCTATACTAGAGTAGATGAGCTATGCTATGCTAAATGAGTTATATTATGCTGAATAAGCTACGCTATGCTAAATGAGCTATGCTATGCTATATGTGCTGTGCTATATGAGCTATGCTATATGAGCTATGCTATGCTATATGAGCTATGTTATATGTGCTGTGCTATATGAGCTATGCTATATGAGCTATGCTATGTTATATATTTACAGGATGGTGGTTTGTGAACAGTGATGATGCCCAGGGCTGGGTTCCAAGTACATACCTAGAACCAGCCGATGGTTCTACCACTGATAATGTTGTTCTCAGAGCTCAACCAGGGCAAGGTAATAATACTTTCTGTTCAGGGCTATCCAACTACAAATAGGCAAATGATACAAAATGATACAAATGCCTCATGACAAATTTGACAAAAGAATAAAGAAAAGAAATTTAAAATTTTTGAAATTATACAAATGATGCAATGTCTACAAAAAAGTGCTTACTGTTTGAAGTCTGTCCTGATCCCTTGCCGAAAATGTTTGTCTCATAACAAAAAAACCATTCTAAAGCTCTTATCATGATATATGCCTTGTGTTTTTGATGTTGGCGAACTCTCATCTGATTAATCAAGTTATGACTCTGACCAATCAAATGTCCAATTATGGAAACCATCCAAAAAGGTTGTTACAGAATTACTGATGCAATAAAACTCAGTTATAAAAGGGGTTGTAAAGAGGTTTTCTAAATTCTTTATGTCTATCAGGTACACAGACCTCTCCAAATTTCTTTCTGACTTCTGTGGTTCCTGCAATTCCACTAAAACTAAGTGTCTGTTGACAGCACAAATCGCAAAGAGCCTTGTGTGACTTGTGCGATTAGTAACGTCATCAAACACCTTTTTTTTGTGGAATTGCAGGAATCACAGACGTCTGACTGAAATTGAAATGGTGGTAATTGATGCTGTCAGTGTTCACGATACAAACACAAGATTAAGAAAACCTCTTTACAATACCTTTAATATGTTTGTGTATTATGTTATATAAAAGATATTGAAATATTTATAGAAGAGAAGTTTATCTGTATAGAAATGTTCCAGTCTAACGGTAATGATGAAATATCACTAGAGAAAGGAGCTGTGGTAGAAGTTCTGGAGAAAAACCTTTCTGGATGGTGGTTAGTCAGGTAAAGATTTAACTTCCCATCATAATGAAAATGTATAGACCTACTGTTTGATAGGCATTTAGAGATCGACACGAATAGAATAGGAGTCTTTATGGATAACAATCACTTTATTTCTTGATACATGTTGGTTGGTAGGTAGATGACAAGTAAACGTTCGTTTCCAGCGGGTGCTGATATCGCAAACTAGGTAGTTGTTGGTAGATAACAAGTTATCGTTTGCTTCCAGCGGATGCTGATATCGCAAATTAGGTAGTTGTTGGTAGATGACAAGTTAACGTTCACTTCCAGCTAACTGATATCGCAAGCTAGGTAGTTGTTGGTAGATGACAAGTTATCGTTCGTTTCCAGCGGATGCTGATATCACAAACTAGGTAGTTGTTGGTAGTCGTAGTAGTTGGTAGTTGGATTGGTTCAAATTGGATGATTCTGTGTTGTTACATGTTTGTATATGTATCCATGATACCACCTTTAAATATGAAATACTTACTCATTTATAATTAATATACTTCCTCATGTGAAAAGTTCATTAGCTGCTACCAATATTTTCCCAGTGTGCATTTTGGGTTTTGTTTTGAGGATTGATTGTTAATACTTGGTTTAATTACATGTTTGTTTTGCCTCCATGGTACCCCTTTTGTTATTTCAGGCATCAAGGAAAAGAAGGCTTTGCTCCTGCTACCTATCTTAATAAAACAGAGGACCAGTTTGCTGTAAGCCTGGCCAAACGTAAATCACTGGATGTAGAGATCATAACAAACCTATCTGACATTAGTAATATAATGAAAGGGGATTCCCCCCGAAATAGCCTGGCTTCAACAGAAACACCTAAACCAGTGACTGAAATGTATAGTAAAGTGAAGTCAAGGTCATTAGAAAGAGGAGGTAATATTAAACCTCCACCAAGACAGAGCATGAGAATGGTGAGTCTGTCCTTTACTCCGTCTTATACAACCTGGCCTGGTATTCTCGAAGTAACCTCAGCGCTAGGATGTCCTAGATTCTAATCTTCTAACATTGATTTTAGGACATCTTAGAGCTAAGATCTTTTCGAGAATACGTGGCCAGGATATCTTGACTCTAAGAGACACTATTTTGTATCACAAATGCATTTATTTGATTGGATTATATACCAATGAAAACAGCCAATCAGAAAAAATTAGCTGACATAAGAAATGAAAATAAAATGAAATGAATGGAGTTTAACATACTACTCATAGCAAAATTGAACATCTTGACATAATAAGGCTACTCTCTTTTGTGAAAGTCATAAAACACCAGTCAGCAAGCTTTAAATACATGATTTATCTCCCTTGTGATAGGTGAATCACTGAATACATACCGGTATCTATACAGAGACGATCAAATTGTTCAGCGAGACTCTTTGCTTCCTGCATTTTCGATGATTTGACATCTATAGGAACTTTCTTGTTTGACTTTGACATCAAGCTTTAAATATTCGATTATCTCCCTTGTGAGAGTGGAATATATAGTCATTCAAATACTTTGTTAGAAAACACAATCAAAGGCATGGCAGACAAGAACTAGTAGTGACATGAGCACCCAAATTTTTTACTGTCTTTCTGTCGAAGGCTTTGATAAACTGTATTTGTTAGTGTAAAATTCAATCAAATTGCTGCTTTTTTAAATTCAGATATAGATGATAATTTATATTGCTTCAAATTTTTATATCACACTGCCCCGTCATTAGGGTGGAGTCCGTGAAAGTGAAAATTAAGCCCCAGTAAAACCTTCTTCAGTTCAGCAGAGATTGATTCATTTACAGTGTCTTTTGGCACCTCATAATTGTCAGAAATGAGTTCTTTGGGCCTTTAATTCTTCAAATTTTCCGAGTACAAAATCTGAGCCCCAGCACCAATTTATTCCTGGTGACAGGGCTGGCAAGACATTCACACGAATTTCTATATTTTTCAGGCAAAGAATATGAGTTCACCCAGCCATAAAACCAGTCACTATGTAACAATAGCTGAATTTGAAGATACTGTAGGAGATGGCTTAAGTTTTAAAGAAGGACAATCTGTTCATGTAAGTTTTGTACATCGCAGCCACGTTACCGATACGGAAATCCTGATGTCCACATGCTTTTTACTGGGAACGATATATCAGATAGCATAAAGGCATGAAGAATTTAAAGAGGTTTCTAGTGTTTTTTTGGTGTATCATGGCTATTTATGGTCCCTGTTTGCTGCTATTGCTATATAAGGGCCTTTGTGATCGCCATTTATGGTCCCTGTTTGCTGCTATTGCTATATAAGGGCCTTTGTGATTGCCATTTATGGTCCCTGTTTGCTGCTATTGCTATATAAGGGCCTTTGTGATCACCATTTATGGTCTCTGTTTGCTGCTATTGCTATATAAGGGCCTTTGTGATCACCATTTATGGTCTCTGTTTGCTGCTATTGCTATATAAGGGCCTTTGTGATCACCATTTATGGTCTCTGTTTGCTGCTATTGCTATATAAGGGCCTTTGTGATCACCATTTATGGTCTCTGTTTGCTGCTATTGCTATATAAGGGCCTTTGTGATCACCATTTATGGTCTCTGTTTGCTGCTATTGCTATATTAGGGCCTTTGTGATTGCCATTTATGGTCCCTGTTTGCTGCTATTGCTATATAAGGGCCTTTGTGATCACCATTTATGGTCTCTGTTTGCTGCTATTGCTATATAAGGGCCTTTGTGATCACCATTTATGGTCTCTGTTTGCTGCTATTGCTATGTAAGGGCCTTTGTGATTGCCATTTATGGTCCCTGTTTGCTGCTATTGCTATATAAGGGCCTTTGTGACCGTCATTTATGGTCTCTGTTTGCTGCTATTGCTATATAAGGGCCTTTGTGACCGTCATTTATGGTCTCTGTTTGCTGCTATTGCTATATAAGGGCCTTTGTGACCGTCATTTATGGTCTCTGTTTGCTGCTATTGCTATATAAGGGCCTTTGTGACCGTCATTTATGGTCCCTGTTTGCTGCTATTGCTATATAAGGGCCTTTGTGACCGTCATTTATGGTCTCTGTTTGCTGCTATTGCTATATAAGGGCCTTTGTGACCGTCATTTATGGTCCCTGTTTGCTGCTATTGCTATATAAGGGCCTTTGTGACCGTCATTTATGGTCTCTGTTTGCTGCTATTGCTATATAAGGGCCTTTGTGACCGTCACTTATGGTCTCTGTTTGCTGCTAATACCATCAAAGGGTCTGTGTGATTGCTGTGTGAGCTTGCTTATTCTATTTTTAGATTAGGACCTGAATATGGCTTTTATTTGATTTTTATTTGATTTCTTTATCAACAGGCCTTGGAGCAGGCATTGGATGGATGCATTCATATCTTGTTTCAGATTAGGACTTGACTAATGATATGATTTAATTTTGATTTCAGGTAAACGAAAAGACAGATAGTGGCTGGTGGTTTGTCAATATTGACGGCAAGGAAGGCTGGGTTCCATCCTCATACATCCAGTCTCAATCTGAGGACAAACTAGATGGACACGATCCAGAAGTTTATTGTACGATCGATGAAGCTGAAATCTCTTCTGATTGGTCCAGTGATAATGATGATGCTGACCAATCAAATGTTGTATTGAGAAAACCTTCCAAAAAGAAGGGAAATAGTATCACAGATGCCATTAAAACTCAGTTACGCAAGCGACAAAGTAATTCAGATCCAGATTCTAAATCTGACGAAAAAACAGAAAAACCAAAAGTTCCTGATCTCCCGTCCAAACCCCAAAAGTCAAGTGGTGTCACACCCAAACCTGAGCCCCAGAGTGATTTCAATCACGGATTAGCCAATATATTGAAATCAAAATTTGAAAATCGAAATAATAATCAAACGAATGAATCTGATTCAGTGGAGAATTCACGATCTCAGACTAAGCCAATATTACCAACAAAATCTTCGTCTGACGTGAAACCTCCGCTTCGCCCAAAGTCAGCAGATGGGCTGGAGTTGAGGTTATCTCGCTGTCCAATAAAAACCATGGTAAACCAGTCCCAAAAATAGCCTGTCAGTCCCCACACTCAGTGAAAAGTACCTCATCCTCATCCAACAAGCCTGTAATAACTTCAAAACCTGCATTGGGTAACAAACCTTCACCAGGAGTGAGACCTACTTCAGGAATTAAACCTCCACTTGGCTCAAAACCAGCATTAGGAACCAAACCAACATCAAATACAAAACCAGTATTACCAACTAAACAACCAAATTTGTCCAAACCTGGTAACAAGTTTGGTACAGGTCCACCACCTCCAAAATTACCAACCAAACCTGCGAATTCGATGGCATCTGACTCTAATAATAATGATGATAGTGAAAAATCAGGGCCAGGAGTTCAGGGACTTGCTGCAGCTCTTCAATCCAAATTTGAAAATAAAAATAGTGCTCCTGGACTCTCTAAATTTGAAAACAAAAACAGTGCGCCAGGACTCTCTAAAATTGAAAACAAAAATAGTGCACCAGGATTCTCTAAATTTGGGAATACAAACAATAAACCAGCCTTGCCTAAGTCAGAAATAAAAAACATTTCATCTGTGGCTTCTAAGTTTGAAAACAAGCAAAATGTGCCAGTTCTACCCAAAACAGATAATAAACCAACTGTCTCACTAGCTTCGAAATTTGAAAACAAAGGTAATGCACCTCCAAAGTTTCCTGGAAAACCAAATTTACCAACAAAGAAAACAGTTGAAAAATCTCAAACATCTAGCAAAGGTCTTGACATTGATAAACCAAAAGCAAATGTTGGAAATTTAGTCAGTGCTTTGAGTGGAAAATTAAACTTTGGGGGTCCAGCGAATACCTCTAGCAATAACAGTTCTGATGTTGGACTTTCAAATAATCATAATAATATTGGAAAAAATAGTGCTATGAATACTGCTAACAATAGTAAAAATACTGTTGGAAGTCAGAACTCTAAAGCATACATCGTGGTCGAGTCGTTCGTGGCAGAATCAGATCAAGAAATAACGATCAGAGAAGGAGATGAGGTTGAAATTGTAGAAGAATCCGACTCTGGTTGGTGGATGGTGAAACTGAATGGCAAGAGTGGGTGGGTCCCGTCTGCTTATTTAGTCGAGAGACGAAAAGATGCCCCGGTGGCGGCTCCACCTGTCCCTCCTCACGCAGCATCAAAACGTGCATCCAGAGTTATTTATAAAACATGTGCCTTGTTTATGGCGGAGAATGAAGGTGAACTTGGGTTCGATGAGGGAGAAACGGTAGACGTAATGGATAAAACAGACGCTGAATGGTGGTTGGTTAGAATTGGGAATGAAGAGGGTTGGGCTCCGAGGTCGTACATTGAACAAGTGGAGATCGAGGACACGAGAGGCAAACCACCCGCCCCTCCCAAAGGAAAACCTTCAATACAGTTTCCCCTCCCTGCACGCTAAAAATTCTTGCTTGATTTATACTTTGTAAATCCAATTATTTTTACGTCTGCTCTTGACTAAAAGTTTTGGAAATTGGAATTCTGTGTTTTACCTCTTATCTCCAAATACTGTTGTATTGCAATAGATTTCATAACATGGTTAAGAATTTCATTATATTTCTCTTTGGGTATATTATGATTGATCTACTTCTTCATGTGAAAAGACCATTGCCTTCTACCAATATTTCCGTGTCTTAGATATTGAGTTTGTTTTGCGGTTTTGGATCATTAGTACTTGGTTTATTTATGATACTACTCAATTCAGATCACATGACAAAGTTAACAAAGTCAGTGATACCAAATTATACTCCTTGTGTTATATGTTATATATGTCTCTCTCTCCACCTCATTTTCTTATGAAACCGATCTCAATATTTGGGATTATTGCCAGTACTTTGCCTGCAAATTATTTGTAATAGTAATTGTTATTTCTTGGAAAATTGTGTCTAAAATATTTAATATTCATTTATCATTTATAGTCAATCATAGCTATTTGTGCAAGCTTATATCATGCTTACTCTTTTCGAAACACTTGAGGGTACTTCTCTTTAGAGGAGTCCATTACTATACATCTTTTACTCTTGATTTTACCATTCTTTGATTGAGATTTGACTACAGGAATGTCTTGCTTGTACGTTTTTTTATTAATGTAGTCAAATAATAATAATTATATCTTTATACCTTATTGAATACACTTGTTAAAATCAATTCAATTTCTCAAGTTTTTGTAAATAAAACCATAGGATTTGGTAGAAGCAAACTCGAAGTTTAATCAGTTTTTTCGAATACAGTTTTTTCGAGTATTTTTTTTTCTTTCAAATGATGTAGGATTCATTTTTGGACAATTTTTAATGTTATTTATTTGCACATTGTTATCTCTTGCTTGGCCAAGAGTTTAATCAAAACATGGACCTGTAGGTCGACCGCATTGAGGTATCGCGTGATGCATAGGGATACTGTACAATATCTGGTAATATCTCAGATAGATCCTAAATGTTATGACAGATTTTGCTTGTGTCTTGGCAAATAAACTATAGATCCATTTTTGGATGGGGGCAACTCTCATAAAATGTCTGGCCCTAAAAGTGCTGATATCCTATCTGTATATCAAGGAAGGGGCAGGGCCAGATTTGTAGGTCAAGTGTGTCACTTAAACAGAAAACTTTTACCATTCATTTTCCTATCTGGGCATTATGTAAAATATTTCGCAGGTATGGGCGCAATGTTATGAAGGAACATGAATTATTTTCCATATAAAACCTATTTTTTTTTTAAATTAATTTTAAGGCATTTTACAATTGATATATCTAATGGTGTGAGGACTCATTTTGTGAACAATAAATTCATTGATGTTAAAAATCGATCCTTTGATAAAAGTTAAGAAGTTAAAGACTGCTAGTCTGTTGGTAAATGAAGCAGATAATCTGCATGATTTTTTATTGTACATAATATTTTATAAACTAGACCTACATAGATAGCTTTCCAGGCTAAATTTCCCTCATTGCATACTGCATGGTGTTGATCATCTTCATTAGCCCAATTAAGTGCAGAAGAAAAGGATGTAAAACATTTCATTTGTTAACTATATAGCTTATTTGGCAAAATTTCCCTCATTACATACTGCACGGTGTTGATCATCTTCATTTACCAAATTGGGATGTACGACTCCTTATCATTTCATTATATTTGTTATCTTTGTAACTTTGTTAAGAATTTCTGGAAAATAAATCTGAAAATAATAATAATCTTGTATGTTTTATTGGATACTGACAGATATTACTGAAACATAGAGAAGTTTTTCAGCTAAAGCTTGATTCATTGTCCCTTGAACAACTTCTAAATTCGTGGCTCCAAACCAGGAGATAGGCCTAGGCTACCTGATAGGCCCCTGGAGACTATCTTCACTTTCCTTCTGGGGGGTGGGATATGGATAAAACAATGGCTTTGAATAAGCCCTCAATTGTAAACAAACCTCAAAGGTTCCCTGACATTACAATGATCTAGGATAACCTCTTTAATGGTAAACAAACCTCAATGTTTTTGCCTTATGGCTTTAAGCCTACATCCTTCAAAAACCTCTTAATTGTAAACAAACCTGTCGCTACAATGACCTTGAATAAACTTTAATTATAAACAAACTCAAAGGTGCCCTGTCTCTACGCTACAACCTTAAATATTCCCTAAATTGTAAACAAACCTCCATGGCTCCCGGAAACTAGGCTACAAAATAAATTGTAAACAAACCCCAATTACACCATGTCACTACAATGACAATCGGTTTGTTTACAGTTTAGAGGTTATTGGAGGCCATTGTAGTGACAGGGAGACATTGAGGTTAATTCATAGACCTTAAATCTAAATCTAAATCTTATATGTAAACAAACTTCAATTGCTCCTAAACATGAATATATTTCGTTTTCTGTTTAACATGAAATGAGTTATTTTAATATACCAAGGGAGACAACTACCAATAGCTTAAGCGCTGTCAATTGGTAAATTTAGCATTTGTTCATTCATGTAATTCGCTTCTAAATTTTGCAATTCTCATTATTATTTTTTTCTGATGAGATCCTTTGCATATTGCCCCATCAACTCTGATATGATTCAAAAATATTCCTATTTTAACCTGTCTATAGCAAACTTCTCGAAATCATCGCCAAATGTGACAATAACTGTGTTGACCACTCCCTTCCAGTCCCACTCATTTGTTTACGTTTCGTAACAATATTTTCATCCACCCTCTAGCTGATCTATTGATTGTTTCTCCTTACAGTAAGAACTTTTATTCATCAGTTTATAGAAAAGATACAACTTTTGATTGGCCACCATATGATAAACATTGACAAGAAAAAAGAGGGTGTGTGTAGTAAAATCAGATTATCCTGCAAAGACCACCATCTCATCAGCCATCATGGCTCAGCCAATGTACCCAAACATGCAGCGACCACCGACACAAGAATGTGTTTCTAAAGTAGATATTCAAGTAGAATGTAGAAGTCTTCTGAATAAAGACACAACATCCAAATCTGACCCATGTGCTGTTTTATATATGTCCAGATCTGGAGCTCAATTTTATGAGGTAAGAAAGAGTGTTATTCTTCTTCTTCAGACTATGCATGAAAAGAAAACTGCTATACTGAGGGTACTAATATGTTGAAGCATATTTTGCAATTAGTGACGTCATCATCCGTTTTGTAGTGTTATTGCAAGAACCACAGGCTTCTGATTGAAAATGGTGCAAATTGCAAATGGTATTAGTGTTCCTTATACACATAAAAAATTTAGAAAAATCTATTTACAATTATTATGCAATCCCAAATGATCATATTGGTAGCATTTAATTTCCGATCTGTAGATTCTGTACCGACCGACAGAGCTGAATGATTGATTTGGACTATTTCCTTGAATCTTTGTCACTTGTGTGAAAACGATATTTAAAAAAAAAATTGTGATGAATAAAAAATTTATCAAAATAATGTTTTCAGAAAGTGATACCATATTTTAACCATTTTTTCACAATGCACATTGTGGAATTTTCTATAATGCGCGCTCGTATAGTGAAATTTTACATATGGTAGGGCCTACATATGACCACAATTTAGTAAGCAATAGTCCAACTCTCTCAACAAGACTGTAATTAAATTCTGTAATTTCCAGGTGGGAAGAACAGAGAATGTCAAGAATTGTCTGGATCCCAAGTTTGCTAAAAGTTTTGTTACTAATTATTATTTTGAAGAAGTTCAGAAAGTTCGGATAGCTGTATATGATTTGGACAATAAAACCCTGGATTTATCTGATGATGATTTTCTTGGACAAATTGAATGTACACTTGGACAGGTAAGTTATGAATTATGATACTTTGTTAAAATTTCACTTCCTGCTTGAATCATGTTGTTGCTCGGAGTTTCACACTATGCAATCTTCAGACAACTCTTTTTAATCTATTTATATTTTAAGCAAACCTAAATGATGGTTTTAAATTTCAGTTGGTGTCTAACAACCCTTACAGTAAACCTCTTTTGTTGAAAAATGGTCAAAAAGCTGGAATGGGAACAATAACAGTAAGTGAATAGTTTTTTATTTTCTCGTCATATTTTTACTACACATACAACAGATAGATAAAATGATTAACTTTATTAAATATTCTCCAATATTTCAACATTGTTGCCAAGTGGTGAAGTATTCATCAATGCAAGTAAAGATCAAATTACCTATTGAGTGACCAAAATCTTTACATTTTCCTATAAAAATTAGTTCCATCATCTGTAAATTGATTTATTTGAATATTGTAGGCAGAATTCAGTCCAATGGGTTATTATTTATTTATGAACAATTAAACTTCATGAAAAGTGTTGTTTCTGCAGCCTCAAATTATTTTGTTACCACCATACCACAATTTAACAAACCAATTTCTGATTACTGGTGTCCTTATGCTCAGTCTACCCTTAGACTTAAAGCAAGCCTGTATGTATTCCTATAGAAATCTTCCTCTTTTTTAGTTGAGGACTGAAGAGGTGAAGGAAGGTGGTGAAATTTTAAACATGACTTTCAGGGCAGCAAAATTAGATAATAAGGTAAAATAAATTAGATTATAAGGTAAAATAAATTAGATTATAAGGTAATTGGATGGCTGAGCCATTTTGGGGTGTTGATTTTAGTTTTAAATAGTCTTCAGAAGCACTAGAAATGTACGAAAATCGCTTTATTCCTTCAAAAATATCTCAAACTAGAATGTTTTTTTCCTATTTCTATAGATGTCTTTTCTATATATGGCAGCGTCTCAAAAAAAAGACGACTCATCTTTTTAACTTAAAAACGTGGATAATTCTGGACACACATGGATTTGAAGGCTCAAATTTCAACGGTTAGCTGTGAACACTATTACTGATTAGCTCAACTAATTCCAGTTTCTGGGACTAAAGTATGATGGGTTAAAAAAAAATGGCACACTTGTCCCTTTAACATTGCTCCTTTTCTGTGAGTTAGTAAATAATTAGGTTATGGATCTGTCGGACATCAGGCAATATCCTAACCTTGCTATTGGTAAAGACAATCTACATTGTACCTAATAATTCACTATATCAGAAGTAAAAAATCAACAGATTTGTTGTTTACTTGAATTCAACTATTGCAATCCTGCATGGCCTGTTAAAACTTATTGTAATAAAATCTACATCAATAATAATCACATGTCTAGTAGTTATAATGCCTTTATTCTTAACTCATCCAACTTCCATCAATATACATCTATATTAGCCTTATATGATGATTATACTTAATAACCGGCATTCAATTAAGAATGAGTGTAGCGACATGGGAGATAACTAGTCCCGAATAATTGACACTGATAGGTATGATTTCATTATATAGTTAGGTTACAGACTGTGCATATAAATGATCCAGTTGGATACCAAAGTATTCTATTCTATTATCCAGGCAAAACTTCTGTCGTTGGACACTGTCTCTGTCTTCATTATTAGAAAAGTAGGAAGTAAAGTAACTTTTTTTCTTGGCTTTTTTTGCAGGATTTTATGGGGAAATCAGATCCGTTTTTAGAGATTTTAAAATCAACTGTTGATGGATCTTGGCAAGTTGTACATAGAACTGAGGTAGGTCACTGGATTATTTTAACAGTGGTATTTCCATATCTCCATATCTACAGTTAATATATTGATCACTATTTTAACAGTGGTATTTCTATATTGCTCTATAATTGATGTATTGAGCACTATTTTAACAGTGGTATTTTTATATTGCTCTATAATTGATGTATTGAGCACTATTTTAGCAGTGGTATTTTTATATTGCTCTATAATTGATGTATTGAGCACTATTTTAACAGTGGTATTTTTATATCACTCTACGATTGATACATTGAGCACTATTTTAACAGTGGTATTTCTATATAGCTCTATGATTAATGTATTGAGCACTATTTTAACAGTGGTATTTCTATATAGCTCTATAATTAATATATTGAGCACTATTTTAACAGTGGTATTTCTATATAGCTCTACAATTGATATATTGAGTACTATTTTAACAGTGGTATTTCTATATCGCTCTACAATTGATATATTGAGTACTATTTTAACAGTGGTATTTCTATATCACTCTACAATTGATATATTGAGTACTATTTTAACAGTGGTATTTCTATATCGCTCTACAATTGATATATTGAGTACTATTTTAACAATGGTATTTCTATATCGCTCTACAATTGATGTAATGAGCACTATTTTAACAATGGTATTTCTATATCGCTCTACAATTGATGTATTGATCACTATTTTAACAGTGGTATTTCTATATTGCTCTATAATTGATGTATTTATCACTATTTTAACAGTGGTATTTCTATATCTCTCTATAATTGATGTATTAAGCACTATTTTAACAGTGGTATTTCCATATCTCTCTCAATTGATGTATTGAGCACTATTTTAACAGTGATATTTCTATATCTCTCTATAATTGATGTATTAAGCACTATTTTAACAGTGGTATTTCTATATCTCTCTAACAATTGATGTATTGAGCACTATTTGAACAGTGGTATTTCTATATCACTCTACAATTGATGTAATGAGCACTATTTTAACAATGGTATTTCTATATAGCTCTATAATTAATATATTGAGCACTATTTTAACAATGGTATTTCTATATCGCTCTACAATTGATGTATTGAGCACTATTTGAACAGTGGTATTTCTATATCAGTCTATAATAAATGTATTAAGCACTATTTTAACAGTGAAAATATTTTGTTATTTGTATTAAGTTAAACTTAATAATGAGTACTATTTCTATGATGTTAGGTGGTAAAGAATAATTTAAACCCCAGCTGGAGACCGTTCAGTGTTTCTCTACAGACTTTATGTGGTGGTAACAGAAACAGTCAAATCAGGGTAAGTACCTATTTTTATAATATATGTATGAATCAGTCTTTCACTGTCTATTAAAATTACATTGAGAATGCTATAGAATTCAACAGAATTGGATTGGTCTGATCTTTGCTTCATTTTTTCAAGAATTTAGGCAAAGAAGTGAAATTTTTTCAGTGTGGTTTTTGTTTTAGCACTTTGGAGCCATAACAGGGCCAACCTAGAAAAAATATGGATATTATGTAGTTTTTGTGTTTTGTAGTTTGATATCTATGATTGGGATAGTGATGGTTCTCATGATCTTATTGGAGGCTTTAAGACCAGTGTAGAAGAAATGATCTCCAGTAAATCTGAGGTAGGGTTTGAATTTTTACTATAAAAAAATACTAACCACAAAACAAAACCTGAATTCTAATATAAGTTTGACAATATATTGTATATTGTTAGCAGCTAATGAATAATTCATATGAGAAAGTGTATCAATGATAAATGAGTAAATATTTCATAATTAAAAATTGTAGGTCTAGTAGATACCGGATACAATTTTTCATTATAAATACTTCCTCATAAACCTAAAATACATCAAACAGAAAATAAGGGTCTTGTTATAGGAGCAGGACTAGTATTCATAAAGACACATTTACCAGTAACAGGCTAGCACAAGGGGACATGATTATGGAAAATATATAGGTGATCTTACATTGCACAGTCATTATGGCAATCATCAGGAAAACTGAGAAAATTATTTGGAAGGCAAAAGTTCATGTCAATACCTGTAGTAGACCTTCTCTCAAGGCAAGGGGAAATTGAGATCAGATTTCACAGGTCGCTAAAAATGTCTGGTTGCCAAAACTATAAATAAACAGACCTGTTTTCAACCCACTTACTAACCTGTTCCATTACATATAACCTGACCTTAAATTATTTAGAGAGATGGTGATTTAAAAATATTTGATAGAATCATTAGCAACTGATTTTCAATGATTGGTACCAGTTTGCTGTCAGGTATTTTGACCCTACCTTTAATGACCAATATTTTGAGGGGGAAAGAAGCATACAGTATATTTGTGTGTATATTGCACAGTTTTTATTCCCAAAAAGTGATTGCCAAACAGGATGTGCATTATGGTATAGATAGTGATAAAAATTGTAGAATTTTTCACCAGAGGTAAGTATATCAGGATAAAATTATTAGAGTTTTTTTGGTTATAAATCTGCCTTACTATAATCATAGTCATGTTATTTTCAGCCGGCCTGGCCTTGTATCAATGAAAAGAAAAAAGCCAAGAAGAAAAGTTACAGTAACTCAGGCATGGTTTATTTAACAGCATGTAAGGTATGTATGTTTTCTTTAGAAATAACTTCAAATGGAGTTACACATCTTACTTTTCTGCACTCATTGGACTTTTGAAGACAGACAACACCAGTACCAGCATTAGCTTTTTTGATTTCTAATGTCAAGGGATCTTTAACATGCATAGTTATTGTCCCATCTGCATGACTAGACACTGTTACAATGTCAGTCTATCTGACCTGTACAAATAAATTTATGGCTTTTTCTCATTCAATTTTGTTTTCAGATTAGTAAAGATCATAGCTTCCTCGAGTATATATTTGGTGGAATGCAGGTGAATTTTACTGTAGGGATAGATTTTACTGCTTCTAATGGTAACCCCCAACAACCAACATCTCTACATTTTATAGACCCCTATAGACCTAACGAATACATACAGGCCATCAGATCAGTGGGCGGAGTCTGTCAAGATTATGATACGTAAGTTACCTCCCCCCATAGATCTAATGAATACATACAGGCCATAAGATCAGTGGGCGGAGTCTGTCAAGATTATGATACGTAAGTTACCTCCCCCCATAGATCTAATGAATATATACAGGCCATAAGATCAGTGGGCGGAGTCTGTCAAGATTATGATACGTAAGCCCCCCCCTTACCCCCCCCCTTCAATAGACCTAATGAATACATACAGGCCATAAGATCAGTGGGCGGAGTCTGTCAAGATTATGATACGCAAGTTACCTCCCCCTATAGACCTAATGAATATATACAGGCCATAAGATCAGTGGGCGGAGTCTGTCAAGATTATGATGTGCAAGTTACCTCTGTACACTGAATACCATTGCCCTTCTTCGTAAGTCCATTAAGTGCATAAAGTAGGATGTAAAACTCCATTCAATTTGTTTCCTGTATTTTTCAGAGATAAAATGTTTCCTGTTCTGGGATTTGGAGCTAAGATTCCTCCACAGTTTGATGTTTCACATGAATTTGCTGTTAATTTTAACTTACAAAATCCTTTTTGTGCAGGTAAAATATTTTCATTGTGATTATTGTTGGGGGAGAAAACAATGGTCGAGTCATTTTATGCCCTTCAGAATCTGATTCTAAACATTCACTTTATTAGATTGAAGTCTGGTAGAAACCTATCATCAATGAATGCAGTGGTATTTATGCACAAACACAAGAAACTTATAACACCCCACAACACAAATTGAGCAATTCTTGTAAGAAAGGGTTTAATGAAGTCACAAATTGAGCTCTATCAGCTAGTAGAACCAATATTCAAATGAATATATTTACAGGTATTGAAGGTGTGGTACAGGCCTATATGAACTGTATATCTCAGGTTCAACTGTACGGACCAACTAATGCTTCTCCTACCATTAACCACGTAGCAAGGTTTGCTGCTACTGCCCAACAAGAAGAAGGTACCAAGGGAGCTCATGTAAGTCTTAGGATAGAAATATCAATACAGAACTTGAATCTTGTTGATACTCAGAATTTCACTCTATGCGAATAAGTACATATAAATGATTATATTTGTCACTTTCACCAATAAGAGAGATCGGCCATGATGTCATAGAGGTGGTTTGTGTATCACATGATGCACAACTTTAACAGTTGTAAGAGTGGTTTGTCCTACTAATTGTCCTATTCAAGTCATGTTCTAGCATATCACGGATAAGCCTATTATTTATTCAGTATTCAGATTTTTCAACTTTGTATTACATTCAGAGAGTACGAACAGTTGCCTGTATTTTAGATATATACTATATAGTGACAGAAACAATACAGACTAAACTGCCCAACTAAAAATAAAATTGATTGCTTGTTTATGTTTTTAATCAGACCACACAAATATCTTTGCTCATATTTGTAAATATATTGTGTTATTTTATTCTGTGAGTCAACATCACAGTGTAGCACCAGACAGGGTATGCTTACTCTTCTAGAAAACTGATACCACTGTTCATTATGAAATACCTACTCATTTATGTTTGATATACTTTCTCACGTGAAAATTTCATTAGCTGCCACCAATATTTTGCTGATATGTTGTATAAGATTTCAGGTTTTGTTTTGTGGTTTGGATAGTTAGTACTTTGTTTATTTTTAACTAATAACTATATTGTGTTGTTTAATTCCAGGCGTATTATGTATTACTATTACTAACTGATGGTGTTTTAACAGATATGTCTAATACTCTACATGCTATAGTCCAAGCCTCTAAACTGCCAATGTCTCTGATTATTGTGGGTGTGGGAACAGCTGATTTTACTGATATGAATACTCTGGATGGTGATAATGGCATGCTGAGAGCTCCTAATGGGGAAGTCGCCAAACGTGACATCGTACAATTTGTACCTTTTAGAGATTTTAAACAGGTGAATATATTCTTTTTTAATATAAATTAATTAATTATTGATATAAACTTATGTTTTTTTCTGAAATCCTAATTTGTCTACAGTATGCAGTGTAAATCTGCATAAATATTGTTTAAACCATATTTATTTTACTCAAGCATGTAAACTAATTACTGAAGGATTTTCTCAAAATTTTAGATTTCATATCTGGATGTTTTTGTTTCATGTTTTTATTCTACTGAGGACTCTACTTTCCATCCATGATCTGAGGAAATTCTTATGCATCACATGATCTAGGATAATATGATTTTCAACCATAAGTTCTATCTCATTGCACACTGCATGGCATTCCTGTCTTCATTAGTACAATTTTGTGCAGAAAGTAGGATATACAGCTCCCTTCCGTGTTATTTCTTATTTCATTATTTTATGTTTTTGTATTTTCTATTTTTAGGCTTATCCTGCTGAATTGGCACGCCATGTTTTAGCTGAGGTACCTAAACAAGTTACAGGGTATTATAAAATGAGGGGGCTGGTCCCTAACGTCCTGAAACCCAACCCTCCTCCCCCAGCACAGTAATCACTACCCCTAAAAAACTCAGTAATCATCAGTCTTTAACCATAGTCATAGTAATATTATTTTGAAATGCTCTTTCTTTCATTTTACACCTTTTTTATACGCCCACATGGAAATATGGAATTATATTGCCGTCGCCCATGCCCGTAGGTCCGTTAGTTCACATTTCTTGTAGGGGCAATAGAGGCTACAGTTTTTATCCAATCTTGATGAAACTTGGTATGCATGTATATATTTATGAGATCTCGGTCAAGTTCGAAATTGGAATTAATTGGATGACCAGTTTCAGAGTTATTATCCTTGACTTAGTAAAAATGCGTCAAATTCGGCTTGTAGGCACAATAGAGACTACAGTTTTTTTCTGACCTTGATGGAACTTGGTATGCATGTCATCATATATCAGGAATATTGTTTTGAAATGCTCTTTCTTTCATGTTACAACTTTTTTTAACATTTTCAACTAAAACATAAGTCGAACATTATCAATAAGGTTAGGTAAAATAATCGAAATAACCAATTATCGTTGCTTTATAATTCGATTATCGATCATCAAATTTCAGAAATGTCAAAGTTACAACTTCTGTGTACCCATTAACAAGTAGTAATCTCTTCCACATAGGTTCCCTTGAGCACATATCTTACCCACAATAAACTATAATACCAATCAAAGCAATGAATATTATTTTACTTCTAGATACAAAAATAACCCATGAAATTATTCTAAATTAAGATATTTTGATTATAAATTGATTATTGATCAATAGCCTGTTGAATTGTCAATAGGCGATCACAATTTGGTGATCAGTACCCAGGCCTAATTATTAACTTTATATTAATGTGATTCAATATTGTCACTTTGTGGTAATTTTTTGACGATGGTTGAAATTTATATTAAATGAAAGGGGAGAGGAGATATTTTGTACCAAAACGTGCTCTTTTGTTACATGTATTTTTTATATTTTATAAAGTCTTAGAGAATGTTTTACTACTGTTGCTTTATCTAAATTAGAACGGATGTGAATTTAATTTGGTTGCCAATCGTGCAATTGTGAAATATCCACATGACCTGGCAAAATTTAGAGATTGCTCCAGACCAAAATTGATCACAATGAAAAAAAATTCTGATCAGTATAGAGGTCAATAATTACTGAATTTAACAATAACTTTTTAAAAAGAATTTTCCTCATTGTACACTGCATGAGAATTGCCTTGAACGACTTCTAAATCTGTGGCTGCAAACCTGGGTTAAGCCCACTTGAACCATTGAGCATCTCAAGAGGTAGGCTACAGGCCCCTTGGGGAAAGAGAGTTCAATTGAATTTGATGTAGGCCTTTTGACTACCGGTACTTTCACTTTGCCCCGAGAGGTGAGAAGGTAGCCTAGAAGAAGAAAGGGTGAAAAAATGTTGAAATGGCTTCATCACTACTATGACATTAAATAACTTCTAAATTGCAAACAAACCTCAATGGCCCCCTATCATTACAATGGCCTCCAATAACTTCTATATTGTAAACAAACCTCAATGGCCCCCTATCATTACAATGGCCTCCAATAACCTCTACATTTTAAACAAACCTCAATGGCCCCCTATCATTACAATGGCCTCCAATAACTTCTATATTGTAAACAAACCTCAATGGCCCCCTATCATTACAATGGCCTCCAATAACTTCTATATTGTAAACAAACCTCAATTGGCCCCCTATCATTACAATGGCCTCCAATAACTTCTATATTGTAAACAAACCTCAATGGCCCCCTATCATTACAATGGCCTCCAATAACCTCTACATTTTAAACAAACCTCAATGGCCCCCTATCATTACAATGGCCTCCAATAACCTCTACATTTTAAACAAACCTCAATGGCCCCCTATCATTACAATGGCCTCCAATAACCTCTACATTTTAAACAAACCCCAATGAGTTCTCAGAGACGTTTCTACGGGAGAGTCAGGTGGGGCCTAGAGAAGAGACTGGCCCGACTTTTTTGGTCGTCCCCTGATGTTTCCTAGAAACGACACTGTGGGTTCTGTCACCCCAATGACCTTGAATAACCTCCAAATCAGCTCCTTGTCACAGGAATTACCTCTAAATTGTAAACAAACCTTAAAGCTCCTAATATAATGTCTTTCGTTTTCTGTTTAACATGGAATCAGTCATTTTAATATACCAAGGGAGACAACTACCAAAGCCAAAACTAATGTAAATTTAACAATTATTTTATTCCTGTAATTTGCTTCTTAATTTTGCAATTTTCAGTGGATGTTTGTGATGACATGATTGCATATTGCGTTACCAACTCCTATATGATACAATAATAGTCTTACTGAAACCTGTCTTGCGCAATATTCTCCAAATCGTTGCCAAATCCGACGACATTACCCAATTTGTTTACATTTCGACTTCCTTGTTACTATACCTACTATTCGTAATAATCTTTTCGTGAATTTTGGCCAATTGCAACCAGGAAGTAAATTGATCAAGAATATAAAGTCAGATCAGATAATCCAGGAAAGACCACGATCTCATACCTTATTTTTCAGCTGTCATGGCTCAGCCAATGTTTCCAAGCATGCAACGACCACCAACAGAATGTGCTGCCAAAGTTGAAATTCGAATAGAATGTACAAATCTTCTAGATCAAGACACAACATCCAAATCTGACCCATGTGCTGTTTTATATATGGCAAGATCTGAAGATGAATTTTACGAGGTAAGCAGCTGAATATGCGTCGGTAATGTTTGGAAGATTTGGTCTGCATTCTGGGGCCAGTCTCTTTAGTTAAGTTATTTATTTTAGATATATATATTGTTACAATTTGTTTCAACGGTTCTCTCTTGAGGAAGATATATAACATAGAACACCTGCCATTAAATACTGTGATATGTTTCAGAACTTTCACTGTAGACTGTTTGAAATAGAGTAGGTTATTCTTTTTCACCTGCTGTCTACGACTTTATTTGAGGGCAATTCACATCTATCATTGTGTAGCCTTTGACTACTTTTGTCAATAAGGCAAATAGTAAATTAAATAAATAAGAAGACTATTATAGATATACTACTCCTTTCTTTAATTTCTGCAACGTTTCAATTCACATACAGGAATCTTTATCAAGCACAAGATAATAATGATAGAAAACAGATGACCAATGAAAAGTGTCATCAATTTACTGTTTTTGTGATATAATTGCTGTGTAAATTGTATAATTTTCTATATATGACCATTTTTAACACATACTTGATTGTCTAGTAATGTAGACAACAGTCTTATCTTTCTCTCGTGAATTTCTCTAATTAAATTCTATAATTTCCAGGTGGGAAGAACAGAGAATGTCAGGAATTGTCTAGATCCAAAGTTTGCTAAAAGTTTTGTTACTAATTATTATTTTGAAGAAGTTCAGAAAGTTCGGATAGTTATATACGATTTGGACAATGAATCAACAGAATTATCCGATGATGCATTTCTGGGAAAAATTGAATGTACCTTGGGACAGGTAAGATACATATTGTAGTGTATCCCATGTCAAGTTTTGCTAGATAGTTGTTATTGATTCTTTACAAGATTGTGAACATATTTTGACCAATGAAAAGTGTCATCTATATAACCACAATTTACTGTTTTTTTGGATATAATTGCTGTGTAAGTAACAAGCTATATTTTGAAACTTATAATTTTAGCATTTCAAACGCACTTAAAGCTAGAAAACCTTTTAAAATCCCTTTAATTTATGTAAGTTAAATTTTTAAGCAAACCTAAATGATGGTTAATAAATTTCAGTTGGTGTCTAACAACCCTTACAGTAAACCACTTGTGTATGAAAGTGGTCAGGAATATGATTTGGGAACAATAACTGTAAGTTTAATTTTTTTTTTATTTCAACCATTAATACATAGTTATATTTATATATTGGCTTGGCTTGGCTACTCCATGTCCTCTCTCCGGGATAGTCTGGGTCTTCACCAGGGAGGTCTGGGTGTCGTCCATTACTGCATTCATCAGTGTCTTGTCAGGAAATTCTTGAAATTTCATCCAAAAATCTGAGTGTAAGTTACCTTGCCAGTTTATCTTTATTATATAAGATAGAAAGAAACATTGTGCATGTTAAAGATCCCTTGACAGTTGGAAATAGAAAAAGAGCAGGTTAATGCCGCTGTCCTGGCAAAATTTCCCTCATTGTACACTGCAAGGCGTTGCTCATCTTCATTAGCCTACATGGTGCAGAAAAGTAAGACGTAAAACTCCATTCATTTTCATTTTGACAAAAATAATTTCCAATTTAATTGTGTCTAGATATATACTCTTGTGAAGTAGAATTTATCATGATATTGCTCTTGAAATCTTCCTGTATTTTTTAGGTGAGGACAGAAGAGGTGAAGGAGGGTGGTGAAATTTTAGACTTGACTTTCAAGGCAGCTAAATTAGAGAATAAGGTATATAGTTTAACATTGTTTTTTTCAGGGAGTTCTCAGAGTAAATAATAAGGCCATGTGCTGAAACAATCGTCTAAAAATGTGAAATGTAATAATCAATAGTCTTGTCATGTTACCTGAATTTAACTATTGTCATCAGGTATCAGGTATTTCATTTTATTTCAGGGATGGTAATTTTTTTTTTCCAAGTCGGACATTTTTGGACAATTTTAAACGATGCTTTTCAGAGGGTCAAAAAACGTATCTTATGTGCAATTGTTATTATATTTTCATAACCCAATAACAATATAATGATAACACAATGCACTAAAACAACAATAAAACAATGGGAACATGGGCAAATCATGATCTGTGTCTTATTTTAAAATATTTCATGGTCTAATTGTGACAAGTTGTCATGTTAAAGAAGTATGGGCGTATATTGTAAGTGCCCCTGTGGGTCCGTTCGTTCACATTTACCTCGTGCTCACTCTACAGGCTACAATTCTCTATAGATTCTTTTGATCTTTTGTATTTGTGTCAATATCATTATGAAGATGTGCACTATTGAATTTGGTGAGGATCCGATGATGTTCTTGATAGATATCGCATAAAACTCTGATATCTCGTTTTTTCACTTTTTTGGCTCGTGCTCACTCTACAGGCTACGATATAGAATTTTTTTTACAGTTCACATTTAGCATTTATCAAGCTGCTGGTGGGCGTATTCGCTTGCGAGACTTTGCCGCAAACCTTAGTTTATGATTTTTGCAGGATTTTATGGGGAAATCAGATCCGTTTTTAGAGATTTTAAAATCAACTGTTGATGGATCCTGGCAAGTTGTACATAGAACTGAGGTAGGTCATTGGATTATTGTATTAATGATGAACTGTGGCACCTTGTCACTTCAAATCATTCAAAACTATTAATTGCCAAAACCTTCAAAAGCTCGGGCAAAAATTAATCATGGCGGATTTGATGGCAATATTTTTTGGTTTGGTCGATATGGTAATATTCTCACTATAGACCTTATTCACGCATCGGCCATATTGAATCCAGAACGAGGCTTATAACGCAAATCTTTAAAAGATAAGGTTAGTCACTGCATTAAATTGTCACCTTGATGTCTATAAATCCTCCTTCTTCAATCACACCGTCACATGACCTCAGGGAATTCCCTTTGTTGACAAATACTGTTTGCGAATTACTTTTTTAATTTTTTGAATCAGTATCCCACTCTGTGGCATTTTTAAATATTTATTATTTTTTTTTAAAGCTACACTAACCTAGTTCAGTGAAAACTGTGTCCCAACGAACAAATTATTAAAAACACAAGTTATATGGATATACTTCACTAGGTTTATTACATACTATGTTTCGATAACAATCATGATTAAAGATGTGCATATAATAACAACAGAGAATAGATAAAAGAAAATTACTTGAAGCCAAAAACTGTAAAACAACTAAGAGCACTATCTGATAATAAAGAACACTATAACAACACAGCAGATGATAGATAACAACACTAAAGGATATGATGAAGTGGGGAGAACGAATTATTGTCTTATTTATTCATGATGTGTCATTCTTTGATATTATAGTAGAAATATTCTGGAAACTTGCTATTATAAAACTTGATAACTCTTACTTTAGGTGGTAGAGAATAATTTAAACCCCAGTTGGAATCAGTTCAGTGTACCTGTACAGACTTTGGGTGGTGGTGATATCCAGGTAAGACCAAGTATATGTATATTTCTATAATGTGTGTCCTGCATCAGTCCTTCACTGTCTGTTGAAATTACTGTTCTTGACTTTATTGATAATGTGTTTTTTTGTGTGTGACAACATGTCAAAGTTCAAAGTATACTGTGTTTTGTAGGTTGATATACAGTGGTGTAACCTATTTTCGTGGATATAAGGATTCAATACCGAATTTCGTCAAAGTTAAAAAAATGAAATTTTTTTTTTATGTCTTAGATGTTTCCTCAGATATTCTACAAAATAATTAAAATTGGTTTATTTCGATTTTCTTTATGAATCCTTCACTTTGACCCATATTTCATGAGCAACCAACTCGGCAACGGCGGCAGAATGCGTCACCTATTTTCGTGTACAATGTTTGATCTATAAATAAGTCTAGAAAAACACGTTGTATGGATACCAGGTGGAATAATTAACTTCTCTAAGTATTTATCTTTAATATCAATTCATTATAACTAGTGACAATTCCTTCAAAGAACCACGATTTTAAAAAAAAAATAGAGACAGACAAAATAAGATACGTAGCGTGATTTATTGCTAAAAGTCACTGAAACAACATAAGAATATGGTCCACTTTGTGTTCCATAGAAATTTTCTGCTGACAACGGAATCCGCTAGTTGATCACGTGACTTCATTCGTTTGACTACATTCTAGCGGACGACACTTGGAATTCCGATTACCGCTTGGGATTATAAGGAAATTCAGCCAATAAAAAATGGTGACGTTTGGTATTAAGTGAAATCCGCCATTTTGTATTTGTCAAAGTATACATTATTACATTTTACCTTGCTTGAAACTACTGGATTCATTCTACTAGCTGATATTGTAGAGAAAACCCATGTTTATCAAAACAAACTAATGCGGAGGTCGCGCAAGGTCGCTCATGTAAATTATTAATCCTTTCCGGAAATCCACGAATAATAGGTTTCCATGTAATTAGGTTACTTGACTGTATATGAAGTATTTGTGTTTTGTAGGTTGATATCTATGATTGGGATAGTGATGGTTCTCATGATCTTATTGGAGGCTTTATGACCAATGTAGAAGAAATAATCACAAGCCAATCAGAGGTAGGGTCTTAATTAGTTACAATAAAAAAACGAGACCCAATTCAAAACAACAGTTTGACTATAGACTGGTATCAACAAACTAACTATCTACTACCTGAACATATGAGAAAGTATTTCAATCATAAATAAGGAAGTTATGAATGAAGTGTATAGTAGTGTAAACATATCCAATTGACAATAGTAGACAGACTAAAAACAGCCATGTATAAACACCCTACTATAAACAACCAACTATGAACATACGACAATAAACACCCAACCACACCCAACTAAAAACACCTGAATATTAACACCCGACTATGGACTGTAACCAACTATGACTATAAACACCGACTAAAACACACCCAACTATAAACACCCAACTAAAAACACCTGAATATTAACACCCGACTATACACAGCTGGCAAAAAGCATAGCCAACTATGGTCTGTAACTGACTAAAACACACCCAACTATAAACACCCAAATAAAACAAACCCAACTATAAACACCCAACTAAAACACTCAAATAAAACACCCAACTAAAATCATAGCCATGTTATTTTCAGCTGTCCTGGCCTTGTATCAATGAAAAGAAAAAAGCCAAGAAGAAAAGTTACAGTAACTCAGGAATGGTTTATTTAGCATCTTGGCAGGTATGTACCTCTTCTTCAGAAATGACTTGAAATGGAGTTTTACGTCTTACTTTTCAGTACCATGTGGACTGACCACATGTGTGAAGCATGAAGTGAGAGAAATTTAACAGTACAGCAGCATCAGCCTCCTCTATTTCCAACTGTCAAGGAATCTCTTACATGCCCAGCTTGTGACAATCTGTCTCTCTGACTTGTACAAATATATAAGCTTTTTCTCATTGAAATGTATTTTCAGATTAGTAAAGATCATAGCTTCCTCGAGTATATATTTGGTGGAATGCAGGTGAATTTTACTGTAGGGATAGATTTTACTGCTTCTAATGGTAACCCCCGACAACCAACATCTCTACATTATATAGACCCCTATAAACCTAATGAATATATACAGGCCATAAGATCAGTGGGCGGAGTCTGTCAAGATTATGATACGTAAGTTACCTCCCCCCCATAGATCTAATGAATACATACAGGCTATAACATCAGTGGGCAGAGTCTGTCAAGATTATGATACTTGAGTTACCTCCCCTCTATAAACCTAATGAATATAATATAAAGGCTATAAAATCAGTAGGTGGAGTCTGTCAAGATTATGATATGTAAGTAACCTTCCGCCTATAGACCTAATGAATACATATTACGGGCTATAACATCAGTGGGAGGAGTCTGTCCAGATTATGATACACAAGTTACCTCCCTTCTATTGACCTAATGAATGTATTTATACAGGCTAGATCAGTGGGAGGATTTCCCTTATTGTACACTGAATAGCATTGTCTGTCATTAGTGTCTTTATTGGATGCAAAAAAGGAAGGATATCACTGTTTCAAGCTATTTCTCCAAAAAAGGCTTATAATATCTCATTCAACCCAGTGTTCTGGTAAAATTTCCCTTATTGGACACTGGATGATGTGGCTCTACTTCATTAAGTGCATAAAGTAGGATGTAAAACTCCATTCAATTTGTTTCCTGTATTTTTCAGAGATAAAATGTTTCCTGTTCTGGGATTTGGAGCTAAGATTCCTCCACAGTTTGATGTTTCACATGAATTTGCTGTTAATTTTAACTTAGAAAATCCTTTTTGTGCAGGTAACAAAATTTTCATTGTTATTGCAGATGGGATAAAGTCAAGCAAGCAATGGTATATATACAATACAGAGTCCAATATATACTACCTCAAAAAGTGATGATTGCTTGTATTCATGATTTGAATTAGAATAGTAATATGCACAATATGACCATATTTAAAGAATCTTTTTGGTGTTTTGGGTCTCAAGCACCAAATTTATTTACAGGCAAAGATCTGAAAAATGTACTCAGGTCATATCCAGAAAATGCCTGTGGAAAAAATGCCAATAAGGAGAGGTATCTCTCCCAAGGTATCTCTCTGAAACCACCTGAGGCCGAGGTCTGGGGACTGCCTACGGGGCCATGGCCCAATGACCCACCCTCTTAATATGCTACTGACTATATTTACAGGTATTGAAGGTGTGGTACAGGCCTATATGAACTGTATATCTCAGGTTCAACTTTTTGGACCAACTAATGCTTCTCCTACCATTAACCACGTAGCAAGGTTTGCTGCTACTGCCCAACAACAAGAAGGTACCAAGGGAGCTCATGTAAGTCTTTTTGTAGTGTGGGCAAATGGGGCGAGTAACTGTATGGCGCTCCTTCCTCAGTCTTCGTGCCATCATACCTCATACTTTGTTCGATACCTCTCCTGATAATCGTAATTACAGGGTCATTGTTGTGAATTTCCATTCAATATTGGGTTTCTGTATTTACCACTTTTGAAAGACATGAAAATGGAGAACAATTTTCGACACCAATTTTCACAACTTCTCTGATCTGCATCTTGACCCTGTGTAAAAATAGCAAATATTATGAAGACCTGAGCACACTAATCGATTTTTGATGTGACCCCGCACATTTTCCCAACAAGGCACGTTAGTGCGACTTTTGATCAAACATGCTAGATATCACCCGATTTTGTTGTAGGCTTGTCGTATACTAACACACACTGGTCTATAGTTGTAAAGTCGTGAACATTGACAGTACGATCTCCACTTAAGCTCACAACATTCGGATTTGCAAGAAAGAAGTAAACACCATTTTCATGACAGGTATCAAACGAGGCTTTAAGGTGTAGTTTATAGATTGTTGGTAGGGTCTCAAGAGCCAACAGACACAAATGAGTTTACAGACTGATGGAGTATTATATCCATGATCTTTCAAATCACCTCTTGCTACAGTGCAACTCAGGATCACATTCGGAGAGTCCGCACAGCTAATAATCTATTTCTTTTTGGCGGGTATTTGAGTTCATCAACTCTCATTCAGAGAGTCCACATGGCTAGTAATATCCTGTGGTGCCTGGGTTAGTCAACATTACATCTTTTGTTGAATTACTTGTTTTCAATGTTACAGAGAGTCAAGCGAGTTTGTCAAATGGCATTCCTTTTAGAGTGTCCACATAGCTGATGATTTTAATGTGTTGTTTAATTCCAGGCGTATTATGTATTACTATTACTAACTGATGGTGTTTTAACAGATATGTCTAATACTCTACATGCTATAGTCCAAGCCTCTAAACTGCCAATGTCTCTGATTATTGTGGGTGTGGGAACAGCTGATTTTACTGATATGAATACTCTGGATGGTGATAATGGCATGCTGAGAGCTCCTAATGGGGAAGTCGCCAAACGTGACATCGTACAATTTGTACCTTTAAGAGATTTTAAACAGGTGAATATATATTTATTTAATATAAATTAATTATCTCAAATCTCATTAGGTAATAGTATTTTCAACCAATCAAATCAATTGATCATCCCTCGACAGTTGAGATAGTTAGATCTGCAAAAAGTCATCTTTCATTGCATACTGCATGGCATTTCTGCCTTTCTTATAAGATTGAACAACATTTAGAAGTGAGGAGTAGCCTACATATCACAAACACCAGACAATTTTATTGTGGTGTGGTTATTGTAGCCAAATTTTAGAAATACATTGTCCATTGTCTCTGAATTTCCAAATGTTTGCTGAATTGTCTGTGCTGTGCTGATGTTGGAGACTAAGATGAATTGGTTTTCAAATAGGATTCTGTGGGTGGAAATTTATTGATGTGTTTGGAAAGGGCGGATTTGTTGTCTTTGTGTTTGGTGGATGTGGAGTGTTCTTTCATTCTGGTGGAGAGGAGTCTGTTTGTCTCTCTATGTATATGGCACCACAGTTGCATGGTATCTCATATACAACTCCACTGGGGTCAGGTTTCTTGTTGGATTTAGGTCTGCAATTAGCTGCTCGGAGTGATTAAACGTTGGTACCGGAAGTGGAGTAGGTGTCTATGGATACTTCCTTTTTCAGGAGGCGTCGAATCTTGTAACTGGTGGGGCCTATGAAGGGCATGCCTTTTCTAGTATCTAAGGACTAATGAAATGGAGCTTTATATCCTACTTTCTGCACAAAATTGGACTTATGAAGACAGGAATGCCATGCAGTGTGCAATAAGAGAACTTTCCTTATATATTTTAATGTTCATTTTTTCTGTTTTTAGGCTTATGCTGAATTGGCGCGCCATGTTTTAGCTGAGGTGCCTAAACAAGTTACAGGGTATTATAAAATGAGGGGGCTGGTCCCTAATGTCCTGAAACCCAACCCCCCTCCCCCAGCACAGTAATCCCCGCCCCTTCAAAGCTCAGTAGTCTTTTAATTAGCTTTAATCAGCATTATTACTTTAAATTTATTATTTTACAACTTTTTATCGCTTTATACAAAAACATAGAACTAACTTGATATACTTTATATTAATATATAATATTGTTACTTTGTGGTAAGTTTTGTGAAAGATAAATGATGGTTGGAATTTGAATGAAATACAAGAGAAAAGAGATGATATTTCGTACCAGAAACGTGCCTTTTTGTTATTTATATATTTGATAAAGCCAGACCCTCAACAACTGTTACTTAGGTTAAATAGGTTACAAACTCTCAAAGATAATGTGATAGAATCTCATTTGGGTCAGATACCAATAGTTACATGGCGCGTATTATACTCGCAATTATACAGTCTAGGTTACAAACTCTCAAAGATAATGTGATAGAATCTCATTTGGGTCAGATACCAATAGATAGAGATGGTGCGTGTTATACCCGCAATTATACAGTCTAGGTTACAAACTCTCAAAGATAATGTGATAGAATCTCATTTGGGTCAGATACCAATAGTTACATGGCGCGTATTATACTCGCAATCATACAGTATTATTTATCAAGAACCAAAGTTAAACCCTATGATCCATTATAATAAGTAGTCTGGTAGATGTCGACATGTGTAATTTGGTGGTATTAAAGATAGGTTTCCTTATTTTTTTAGTGTCAAATTAAGCAAACTATTTGATTAATTGGTGTTTCTAATGAATTATCATATATTCTTAATCATATCATTATGTTCTTATTGCATATACAGTGTAATTAACAATTATAACCAATCATATACCATGTATTTACAGTCTGGATAAACAAAAAAAAAGACTTTTTGACCTTTCTAAGTCATTAGAACACCTCTACTTTCTATTCATATAAGTATTAGCATTTTCATTTTCGTAATGAAAATAAAGGAACCCATCTTTAAAGGCCATGGGTTAAGCTAAAAGGGTTCGTCCAGTCTCTCATAATATTCTTATAAATTAACGATCCGAACAGCAAAACGAAACCCGAAATCCATAACAATATGTTGGCTGTTTATTAATTTTTGAATTTACCATTGTAATCTGTATGTCTAACTTGCAGTCTTCAAAAGGAAAGATTCGCCATTTTTCCATCAATCGTACCTTAGCCTCAGAAATGGGATTTTTGTTAGCTAAGCCAGATGATGATATTGTTCACAGCTCACCATGGAAATTTGAGGTTCAAATCCATGCGTGTATCCAGAATTATCTGCATTTTAAAAGACGAGTCGTCTTATCGAGAGATATATGTGAAATTCCTACTTTGAGGTATTTTTGAAGAAATTATGCGATTTTTGTACCTTTCTAGTAAATGTAAAGACTATTTTCATATATTCAATACCCAAATCAAAGAAAATGGCGAATCTGTCCCTCCAAGATTTATTAAAAATTGTTTTATGATATACACTTGTTATTTCATAGCTATTATTGCTCTCTTAGATATTTTTATTTTTGATATCGTTATATTTTATATTAAAGTTCTATTATATTCTTGTTTTTGTCTTTCATTATTGAATTCATACCATTTACTCCATAGAAGGATGTTAATTATCGTTACACCAGGCCCTATGATCAGTTATCAAAACGTAATGAAGTTTTTTTTCATTGGTCGATCTGATTAGTAGTAATATTCAGTAACGTTTTATGTGGGGGCCGCTGGACCAAATTGTAAATAGAAAATATAATCACAACTTCATAGAACGACCATTGATTTAACGTTTGTACTTGTCTGAAACATAAAACTTTAACTAGTGATTGTTGTTCCATAAAGCTGTGTCTATACAGCTTCTAATTAGGCAATTTTCAAATTAAACACGTACCTTTGAATCAAAGTCTACATTGAACGCTACTGAAGTTAAAAATGGTGCACGGTGAATCCACATAGAAACAAACGTATATGTTCTTACATGGAAAAAAACGCAGCCATTTCGAAACCTTTAAATATGATTTGAAGTCTGAGTTCAGAGGCGGATTAACCTATAGGCCAACTAGGCAGCTGCCTTTCGGCCCATGGGAAATTCGGCCCATTACAAATTTTGTAACAGTATAAATTATAAATATAAACGGTAAATAAATTTCCGCAGGCCCATCGAGAATTGTCCTACTAGGAGCGTGATGTGTGAGAATCGAACAAATTGTTTGTATCCTAATGGTGATGAATGTCGATATCGTGCATACGATTGATGCTGATGAGCTGATTGATCTGTTCCTGAAAAAAAAGATCGCAAACTTCCTGCCTTAAAATTGTAATCACATCATGCCAATTCCTAAAATGAGAAATTAGGCCCTCTACCGTTCGTTTGCCTGCGGCCCAACAAGTCCAAAATCCGCCACTGTCTGAGATGAAATATAGCCTTTATCAAAATTCGACTTGAGTATCGGAAGAGATTCAAAATGGCTGTGAATATGGTTTCCATGTAAGAACCATGCGTAATTTCTTTTGGGCGAGTCCATTGAAGACCATCTTCCAACATAAACCATGATCAGACGGATTTATTATCCCTTTAAATACAGACAAATAGTAGATTGCAAACACCTTTATTTACATACAGCATTAGATATACGCATAACTGGAAAGATAGAAAACGTGCGTATTATACTACCAATTTTACGGTATATAGTATGATGCTGTCGGTCGAGTGTCCAGTCAATCAATTATTTGTGAATGCGGTATTGACAGATATTATATCTACCACAAAACATGCCACCACAACAGGACATTCCACCACTACACATCTGGCCGTGACCTCGACAATTCTACAAAAAAAAAATCGATTCCAGCTTGATACATGCAAGATATATTGACAAGAGTAAAAGATCAGGATACTTTAGCTTAAAGATATACTACCTCTTAGGATGACCAAACAATTGAAAATTTTTGATTTAGCCAAACCGAGTCTTTGTTCATCAGTGGACTTACCTATAGTGTCAAAATTATACGACAGAATACCTCTATAATCTAATAAATCCATTAAACTATATAGGTTATTTTGAAACACGCTTAGAAATAATTACTTAGTTTAATTAATCAATTAATTAATAGATTCTATTTTTTAGTCATGACACTTGATATTCCACTTACCAAATTAACGCCTGGAAGTTGTCTTTTAGCCATCTCCTGTTCGTTTTCAGCTCCCAGAACCCGGGCAGTGCTGACACTTACCAACACCAATAAACACATTAATATAACACAACGCATCTTTCTGCTGGTAAATTTACTAAAATAAGAAAAGAGCATAATTAGAAAACAGCAGAAAATGAGTGATATAATATTATCTTAATAAGTTTGGTTTTTTGTAGTAAAACGCCACTGCCAAGGCAAAAAGAACCCCAAAATAGCACATTTAATTGCACATTAATTAAAATTAGACTAATCTTTCTGTTAAATTTCTACCCTGTCTTGCTCTCTGAATTGTCGAAGGTTGTCTAATGCCCAAATTGTCGAGAATTCTCACCTAAGGTACAGGAGGATTTAACGATAAAATAAGATACTACATAACAGAGTATCAGAGTATTTATATAGTTCTAACCTGTCACAGCCTGTAACACTTATCAAAATATCTCACAATATCCATCAAAAACAGCCCACACCTCAGTTATCTGTACAAGTTATCGAGGATGTTCACTTTAATTAGAACTCCGTCAATCAAATTTAAATTGAGGTTGTACGCCCTAAGAAGCTTGCGCGTTAGCCTTAAAGTCCAGGATTCAGTCCTGGCAAAGGTCGAAGCATGTGACTCTATATCACATCAGATAGAGACGTACGTTTCTATGAATCATTCTTCTATCTCTGAAAAAACTCAGAGTTGGGTTGTCGTCTGCTAGGCGATTAGGTGCCCTGCGTTAAAATCCTCCTCAAGGTATGAACAATTCTGCCAGTGCTTTCGAAAGTCGGTCGGTGTCGGCTCTCATCCACTAATACCCAACACTACACTATTAAACTGTATTGTAGTTTAAACTATTGGAACTATTTTGTAGTTTTTACCAGTGAACTATATTGTAGTTTAAACCAGTGAACTATATTGTAGTTTAAACTAGTGAACTATATTATAGTGTAAATCAGTGAACTATATTATAGTTTAAACCAGTGAACTATATTGTAGTTTAAACCAGTGAACTATATTGTAGTTTAAACTAGTGAACTTGAACTATATTATAGTTTAAACCAGTGAACTATATTTTAGTTTATACCAGTGAACTATATTGTAGTTAAAACTATTGTACTATATTGTAGCTAATACCAGTGAACTATATTGTAGTTTAAACTATTAAACTATATTGTAGTTTATACCAGTGAACTATATTGTAGTTTATACCAGTGAACTATATTGTAGTTTATACCAGTGAACTATATTGTAGTTTATACCAGTGAACTATATTGTAGTTTAAACTAGTGAACTATATTGTAGTTTATACCAGTGAACTATATTGTAGTTTAAACTAGTGAACTATATTGTAGTTTAAACTAGTGAACTATATTGTAGTTTAAACTAGTGAACTATATTGTAGTTTAAACTAGTGAAATATATTGTAGTTTAAACTAGTGAACTATATTGTAGTTTAAACTAGTGAACTATA
Organism: Lottia gigantea; assembly: GCF_000327385.1. Taxonomy (NCBI): domain Eukaryota; kingdom Metazoa; phylum Mollusca; class Gastropoda; family Lottiidae; genus Lottia; species Lottia gigantea. The sequence goes on from NW_008709540.1 coordinate 566,042, forward strand.
TTGTAGTTTAAACCATTGTACTATATTGTAGTTTAAACTAGTGAACTATATTGTAGTTTAAACTAGTGAACTATATTGTAGTTTAAACTATTGTACTACATTGTAGTTTAAACCAGTGAACTATATTGTAGTTTAAACCAGTGAACTATATTGTAGTTTAAACTAGTGAACTATATTGTAGTTTAAACTATTGTACTATATTGTAATTTAAACTATTGTACTATATTGTAGTTTAAACCAGTGAACTATATTGTAGTTTAAACTATTGAACGATATTATAGTTTAAACCAGTGAACTATATTGTAGTTTATACCAGTGAACTATATTATAGTCTAAACTAGTTAACTATATTGTAGTTTAAACTAGTGAACTATATTGTAGTTTAAACAAGTGCACTATATTGTAGTTTAAACTATTGTACTATATTATAGTTTAAACTATTGAACTATATTATAGTTTAAACCGGTGAAATATATTGTAGTTTATACCAGTGAACTATATTATAGTCTAAACTAGTTAACTATATTGTAGTTTAAACTAGTGAACTATACTGTAGTTTAAACCAGTGAACTATATTGTAGTTTAAACTAGTGAACTATATTGTAGTTTAAACTAGTGAACTATATTGTAGTTTAAACCAGTGAACTATATTGTAGTTTAAACCAGTGAACTATATTGTAGTTTAAACTAGTGAACTATATTGTAGTTTAAACTAGTGAACTATATTGTAGTTTAAACTAGTGAACTATATTGTAGTTTAAACTAGTGAACTATATTGTAGTTTAAACTAGTGAACTATATTGTAGTTTAAACTATTGAACTATATTGTAGTTTAAACTATTGACCTATATTGTAGTTTAAACTATTGAACTATATTGTAGTTTAAACCAGTGAACTATATTGTAGTTTAAACTAGTGAACTCTATTGTAGTTTAAACTAGTGAACTATATTGTAGTTTAAACCAGTGAACTATATTGTAGTTTAAACCAGTGCACTATATTGTAGTTTAAACTATTGTACTATATTATAGTTTAAACTATTAAAATGTTTAAACCAGTGAACTATTATGTAGTTTAAACTATTGAACTATATTGTAGTTTAAACTATTGAACTATATTGTAGTTTAAACTATTGAACTATATTGTAGTTTAAACTAGTGAACTATATTGTAGCTTAAACTATTGAACTATATTGTAGTTTAAACTATTGAACTATATTGTAGTTTAAACTATTGAACTATATTGTAGTTTAAACTAGTGAACTGTATTGTAGTTTAAACTATTAAAATGTTTATACTAGTGAACTATATTGTAGTTTAAACCAGTGAACTATATTGTAGTTTAAACTATTGAACTATAATGTAGTTTAAACTATTGAACTATATTGTAGTTTAAACTATTAAAATGTTTAAACTAGTGAACAATATTGTAGTTTAAACTAGTGAACTATATTGTAGTTTAAACTAGTGAACTATATTGTAGTTTAAACTATTGCACTATATTGTAGTTTAAACTATTGAACTATAATGTAGTTTAAACTATTGAACTATATTGTAGTTTATTAGCTGGTCGCTGAATTCTGAATTAGATTATTGACCAGCACTGTCACTCCACCCCTCGGACGTCAACACGGCCCCGCCACTGTCTGCAGTTTTCCTTATCCGATAAGGTGAATATAAGGTCGGACATATTCAACTCAGTTTCAATCCTGATTTTAAAGGCCGCAGTAACGGAAATAGATGAAGGTGTGGATTACAAGACAAAATACACTTAAAGATAATCATGAAAAA
>NW_008709540.1:569186-587568 GCF_000327385.1 Lottia gigantea
TTGTAGTTTAAACCAGTGAACTATATTGTAGTTTAAACTATTAAAATGTTTAAACTAGTGAACTATATTGTAGTTTAAACTAGTGAACTGTATTGTAGTTTAAACTATTAAAATGTTTATACTAGTGAACTATATTGTAGTTTAAACCAGTGAACTATATTGTAGTTTAAACTATTGAACTATAATGTAGTTTAAACTATTGAACTATATTGTAGTTTAAACTATTAAAATGTTTAAACTAGTGAACAAGATTGTAGTTTAAACTAGTGAACTATATTGTAGTTTAAACTATTAAAATGTTTAAACTAGTGAACAATATTGTAGTTTAAACTATTGAACTATATTGTAGTTTAAACTATTAAAATGTTTAAACCAGTGAACTATATTGTAGTTTAAACCAGTGAACTATATTGTAGTTTAAACTAGTGAACTATATTGTAGTTTAAACTAGTGAACAATATTGTAGTTTAAACTAGTGAACTATATTGTAGTTTAAACTATTAAAATGTTTAAACTAGTGAACTATATTGTAGTTTAAACTATTGAACTATATTTTAGTTTAAACTATTGAACTATAATGTAGTTTAAACTATTGAACTATATTGTAGTTTATTAGCTGGTCGCTGAATTCTGAATTAGATTATTGACCAGCACTGTCACTCCACCCCTCGGACGTCAACACGGCCCCGCCACTGTCTGCAGTTTTCCTTATCCGATAAGGTGAATATAAGGTCGGACCTATTCAACTCAGTTTCAATCCTGATTTTAAAGGCCGCAGTAACGGAAATAGATGAAGGTGTGGATTACAAGACAAAATACACTTTAAAGATAAATCATTGGAAAAATTAAAATTCATGGCTTCAGGGAAAGTTTTAAAGTGGTGGTTGGTGTCCGTTTAATTCAATTGGAACGACCTTCGGCCCTACCCCCCCCCCCTCCCCCTTTATTACATCCTACCTAGTTCAGGCTACTTCCCAACATCTGGTCACTGAAAAATCATTTGTATTCAAACCTTTGGACAGTCCTGTGAGCTGGGTGACTATAGATTTTATAGGAAAACCACGTAGAAGTGAATATAATTAATCTTCTTATTATGATTATAAGCTGTCTAAATATGGTGCAGTGACTCAAATACTGTTTAGAATGGTTCAAGGTGTTCACAGGTCGATACATAAACTTAATAAAAGTTAGATAAACGTGTTTTAATTATAGTCTATGGTCTTTAACTGACTTTTGAAAAGAGGCTAAGCCTATGTACTACTCTGGAAGTCGCCAATGACCATTGACCAGTGCACGAGGAACCTTGGTATTTATGCGCTTAAGAAATCCGGAAGTAATGTAATGTAATACAAATGTAATTGTAATTTAGTCAAATTTTTGTTCTAATTCCGACCTACGTATTGATGGATGTTCCGAAAAACAACAGCAAAGCCGCAGGACAGATCCTGACTTGTTTTTGTTATTAGAACTTAAAATTGTGCTTTTATATACTTTTTTTTAATTAAGACTATATTAATATTTATAAATGGTGGTTCGATCTCGGCTTTCTCAAAGATCGACTACTAACATTTGGATTTGTTTTTGTAATTCGCAATTACTATGTTTTATTAGGACCAAAAAGTTTTGAAAATATTGTATTTTTGACCGACTTTGACGCTTTCTTGAAACAAGTGCCCTGACCTTTATTCGCTTGTGAACCGTTAAAACTCTGGTGTAAGATAACTATCGCGGATATACTAGATTATAAATGTGCTGAAAGTAGTGCCCCATTCTTTGAGACCTCCAGGGCAAACTTTGCATCGTGTGATTGGATTTTGTTTTTTGTAATTTTAACTAATCCGACAGCAAAACGAAGCCCTAAATCTAAAATAACTTTTCATATGAGGAAGTATTATCAATTATTAATCAGGAATACTAACAATGAAAAGTGATATCATTGTAACTTTTTGGCATTTTGTTCCGTAATTCACAACGACCTACAGTTTCAAATATTTAAAAAATATATGCTATTATAGTAACGTTATAGATGTTAATTTAGATGTATAAGTAGTGCTTCAGTCTGTGTTTAATAAGAAATATTCTAACAGTGGTGGTTTTATTCTGGTAATTTTGATAAACGATTGGTTTATAGAACACTCGGAAAAGTGCTTATATCTTTAGGCCTTTTCAAACAGTTTGAAATAATTTGGATGGACTTGGAAGTAGTGCCGCATTCTTGGAACTTTTAAGACCTAGTGTAATTTTTTAGTTCAATTTATTTTTGTTATTTGGATTGATGGTACAGCTATTAATCTGTTTCCAAAGACAGATTCCTTATAGTTATTATTCCTTATAGCATAATGTTATTAGTAACACCGATTACGGTGGATTAGCAGCGTGTCACCTGTATTTTTCTTGTGTTATTTGACAATCGTGCTGGATTGTTCCCGCAACATTTTATATCAGAACACTCTTACTCGCCTCCCCGTTATAAAAAATGGCTCCCGTTAGAGACGTTATGAGTCGGAGGTATAAACGTTTTTTAGCAATCGTATCATTTCCCGTTCTTGTATACATGGTTTTCTATCAAAACATCCCAGCCGTGCAGGTAAAGAAATTATCATTTATCTGTTAAAAATATAGATCTTATAGGAATTGTAAAGAGGTTTTCTAAAAACATTTATGTGTATCTGGAACACTGATAGCATCAATTTGTACCATTCCAAATTTCAATCAGACAGTGGAATTGTAGGAACCACAGAAGTCTGATTGAAAATTGGAATGGTGCAAATTTAGAAAACCTCTTAATGTTTCGTTTGGTGATTCTCAAGGTCTCTACACTTGTCATTGATGATATGTTTAGATTCTACGTAAAATCATGTTCTGAAGAATTCGGACCCAATTTGGTACAATATTAAATGATAATGATAAAAATTTCGTTGACAAGTTGAGTCAGCCTCAGAAAAAAACGGAACATCACGAATTCCATTCTAATGAGAATAATCCACGAGAACGACAAGGGACAATTAGATATGATTTGCTGTCTTTCCAACTTTGTAACGATCACCTAAGGTTCTGCACAATGTAAATCTATTTCTAACTTTGTTTGATAATACGATTCTGTCTTCTTTGTAAGTCATGAGACACCTATTAGTCAACTAAAACTCCCTTGTCTAAGTCCAGTCTAATTCGAACTAGACCAACCTTTTGATTTAACCCTGCTTTAACCAATAACATTTCTGCCCTTTGCATTTTGTGAGATAGTGAAGGAATTTGATTGGTTAAAGCAGATTAGGTCAAAAGGTTATTTTGACGAATGTTTAAGAGGTCAGTCTTTGGACCCTCACTAAAGTGGCTCAATGAAAAATAAAAGCTATAAAAAATGGAACGAAAGTTTGGCCTAATCTTAATTAGACTGAAATACCCAATCATTGCCTTGTTAGCGATATCAGAAATAGCTGGTAAGAATGCTTATTGTAATCTTCCAATCAATATTGCAAGAAATCAAATTTAAATACATTATCTCCGAAGATGATATAATTAAAATGCAAATATGGATGGTTCGTTTCGTGTTTTATCCGTGGCTTACTACACGTGCTATATTGTTTTGCATCAACTGATCTGTGAAAATTTATATTCAAGCTATTCATAAACTTCTATTCAATAAAATAATTACGGGATATTCATTGTTAAACATTGATCTGTAGTGTCTAACTACTTTTAACAGCGTTTTGAGTGACATATTGAGAGATATACCACTATTTTATACTATTTTGGTCAAAATTTGAAAGAACACTTGTTGGAGGACTGTTTCTTCTGATCATGGTTTGCAATCGGAATAACCTACACACAAAACACGAAACGAAACATGTAGATCTGTATTTCAGTCGAAAAACTTATACATATCAAGAGATTGCCATAATTTGAATATTGTGTTTTTTTGTGTTTGTATTTTTAGTTCATGTCGCAAATTAAAGAAATAGAAATGGTAAACAGAGACGGTGTATTGGTACCTTACTTACTAAACAGTGACTTAATACAGGTAAATCTGGGTCTATATTTTGGGTAGAATAAATAAAACTGACAAGATACCAAAAATAAAGTCACATATTGGTATTTATATTTTGTCCTCGATATAATATACATAAAAAGTTTAGTAAACCTCTTTATAACCACTTTAAGTCGAAGGTTTTCAACCATAGGGACTTCCACATGTAGGGACATTAGCATTTTTCTTTGGGGACATTTGATATAGACTATAGATTCTGATTTGATACAGGCTCTTAAAAAAAAATTGTTATTGTTATTTGAATTTCAGAAATTTATAGATGAAATAGAAAAAGAAAACGTGACGGTGTTTTTGATCGAACCCAGAATTTTGAATGTGATAATTCACCTGACCAACGAAATGACCATTGAAACCAATAATTTACAGATAAACAGTGACATTAACGATACACATTTTGTCTCTTTTGGTGTGACGACGGATATAGACTCAGATTTTCAGGTAAATTGCATACAACTATATGGTATGATTCTTCTGGAATATAGAGTACTATAAAATGATTTTTACTCTACACAACGTTTCAACAATTTACATTGTCATCATTAGTTTATATTGTATAGCCTACTGTTCCTGTGTTTTATAGTACACGTCGCTTCAACAATTTACATTGTCCTTATCTGTTAATAAAGTAACTACTACCAACTTGGTTTAATTGTACACAATGTTTCAACAAATTACCTTGCTATAACTATCGGTATATATGGTATGATTCTCCTGGGTTTTATTGAACTCAACGTTTCGACAATTTACATTGTTGCAATAGGTTTATATGGTATGTTTCTTCTGGGTTTTTGTACACAACGTTTCGACAATTTACATTGTTACAATAGGTTAACATGGTATGTTTCTTCTGAGTTTTAGTGTACACAACGTTTCAACAATTTACATTGTTACAATATGTTTATATGGTATGTTTCTTCTGGGTTTTAGTGTAATCAACGTTTCGACAATTTACATTGTTACAGTAGATTTATATGGTATGTTTCTTCTGGGTTTTAGTGTACACATCGTTTCGACAATTTACATTGTTACAATAGGTTTATATGGTATGTTTCTTCTGGGTTTTTGTACACAACGTTTCGACAATTTACATTGTTACAGTAGATTTATATGGTATGTTTCTTCTGGGTTGAGCTCGCATATTTAACTACGAATCTTCTTTTTACATATTTCAGAAAATTAAATTTTATGGCTTGAAACAAAATGGTTTTGAAAATTTTAAAGTGAAGGGTGTCACGTCTCGACCAGAATTCCACCAAAATAATCTTTCCCATATATTCTTGTATCATCAACTGAGACCACTGTTACTCCACCTGGTGGTATTTTATAACAGGGGAGATAACTTTATTTGGAATGACAGAATTCATCTTGTTAACCCACCAGATTGGTTGAAGACTGATCAGCTCAGTTTTGGACACAATGCTTCAGGATTTAACAAGTAGGTTGCTGATGGGTTGGTAGCAATCTGTTTAAAATTAGATTCCAATTTCGTATCTTTTTTGTTTTCTGAAATTCTAGTCTACATTGAAATCTGAGAGGTTTTCTGCTAAAGGCCTGTCCAATGATATCATTTTTAACCAATCAAAGCAGTATTGAATATCACGTAATGTTTATAAGAACAATCTACTGGACAGAATCCATGTAATGCTGAATTGTTTGCCTTGTAAAATAATAGTACATGTACTTCTTTCTTTAGCTCTGAATGAAAAAAATCAAGATATAGAACCCTTGTCCATCAAGATGGTTGTAGTATGAAATGTTCGGACATATAATGGACGAAGTTTGTCTAAATTTTACGATTTATTATAATTATGTTATCAGTCTTAGCAGTTAATCTTTCACGCTCATGTAATTTCAGTCTAGAGTTAACCCAAACTAGACTCGGCGATTTAACCCTCTTGGCGCCGTCCAATATCAGCCGATTCTTACTCCAAGATATTCCAGAATCAAGATTCATTGAATGCAATGAAACAAGAGTAAAAGAATTCTATAGAGCTAATCCTGGATTTGAAGCTACAGAGACTGGAAGGAATCGAGCTATGAGGGCTTCCAAGTTATTGAAATCATTAAAATCTACCATGGACGAAGTTGGAGTTAAATACTGGCTTTCAAGTGGAACACTATTAGGTCTGTGGTAGCTACCTCACTTGATTGATTGATGTGAAAAGTTCCTTACCTTACGGAAAATGTTTCGTAAAAATATTGTTTCGGGATTCGGGTTTCGTTTTGCTGTTCGAATCGTTTGCAGTTGGTTTCTTTATATTAGCCTAAAGTCATCTTCACAATGTCACGCTATTACGAACTGCGCCTAAACCATGACTGCAATAACCACTTTTCTTGTATCACTTAAGTTTGTAGATGTAGCCATTTGATTGGATTGTACGCCAGCGAATACAGCCAATCAGATCCTTTGAAATGAAATATCTGTGAACAATATGGCTACGCGAGTAAACGAAGGCTGACATTGTGAAGATGGTTAAATGAAAAACTCTCTGCAATCGCATTTCCCTTTTCTATTATTCTGTGTTTTTTGTCGTCTAGGCTGGTTTCGTCAATGTGGATTTATCTCTTATACAAGTGATATGGATTTTGAAGTTTATATCAAAGATTACACTCCAGATATACTGACGACCTTTAAATCTCACGGTTTCCGCCAAAGGCGCCAGCTCGGTAGGGTAAGTATTTCAACCTGTAAACTCACCAGCTGGGTAGGGTAAGTATTTCAACCTGTATACTCGCCAGCTCCATAGGGTAAATATTTCATCCTGCAAGCTCGCCAGCTCGGTAGGATATTCCAGCTTGTAAACTCGCCAGCACATGCAGTAGGGTAAGTATTTCAACCCGTAAACTCGCCAGCTCTATAGGGTAAATATTTCAACCCGTAAACTCGCCAGCTCGGTAGGGTAAGTATTTCAACCTGTAAACTCTCCAGCTCGGTAGGGTAAATATTCCAGCTTGTAAACTCGCCAGCACAGTAGGGTAAGTATTTCAACCCGTAAACTCGCCAGCTCTATAGGGTAAATATTTCAACCCGTGAACTCGCCAACTCGATAGGGTAAATATTTCATCCCGCAAACTCGCCAGCTCGGTAGGGTAAGTTCTCCAACCTGTAAACTCACCAGCTCGGTAGGGTAAGTATTGCAACCGTAAACTGACCAGCTCGGTAGGGTAGGTATTTCAACCCGTAAAATCGCCAGCTCGGTAGGGTAGGTATTTCAACCCGTAAAATCGCCAGCTCGGTAGGGTAGGTATTTCAACCCGTAAACTCGCCAGCTCGGTAGGGTAGGTATTTCAACCCGTAAACTCGCCAGCTCGGTAGGGTAGGTATTTCAACCCGTAAACTGACCAGCTCGGTAGGGTAGGTATTTCAACCTGTAAACTCGTCAGCTCGGTAGGGTAAGTATTTCAACCAGGTTAAAGATCCTTCGAAAGATGGAAATCGAAAAAGAGCAGCTAATTCTGCTGTTCTTGCGAATTTCCCCTCATTGCACATGGCATGGCTTGCCTTCATTAACCCATTAAGTGCCCAAAAGTAGGATACAAAACTCATTGTGTTTATATTGTAGTTAAATGATAGTTTTGAGATGACATTTAATAAACAAGGGCTAACAATGGATGTGTTTTATGTGTATGAAGAACCGGACCATATTTGGGTTGGCGGTGTTGGATTACGAGGCGAAAAATACAGGTAGAATAAAAGAAAATGGGAAATATTACATTGTATTGTCATCTAATAACATGCAATTATCAAAACACAGATTTGAATGTTTCATAGTCTCTGACACCCAGACTATACCAGTCTACGACGAGGATGTACGTAGACGAATGAATGATACAGGCTAGAGGTTCAGTTTTCGGTTTGTTCTGCAGCAAACGATATCCGTGAAAGCAATCGTATCTACGGCGAATGACAATGAAATTATCTCATGTAACTAACATCTATATTGTAACTTCCGCCTAACAAGTAAAGAAGATTTTCTTGCTGCTGCATTGTCAGGCGTAGCGAGAATGGCTACCGTAGATATGATTGCCGTGAAAGTTGTTTCAGTTTCAACCATCTAGTTGAACCACCGATAGATATACTACCGACGAAACACGTAGATTCGTATTTAATTTCTCATTCCAGGTTTACCTTCCCTATTATAACCCTATGTTGGGGTGAGCTATTGGGCGTGGCTGTCCGTGTACCGTGCGACACGCCGAACTATCTTGTCACTGTGTACGGGACCAACTGGACGGCGCCCGTTACTCGATGGCGCTGGTCGGAGAGCCCAAGAAATATCAAAAAAGTAGGACAATGGACACGAGAAGAAATGAAAGAGACTATGAAGTATATGGGATAGCAAAAGAAAATTTTTTTTACGAGCATAACAACTTAATTAGGTTCAGAAGAATCCTCTCCACCAGCTGGTCCATGGACAAAATCTCTTTGTAATGATATTTCCCGGATTATCTGTACCAATGAGATGATTTATTAATGGTCAAGGGAATTACACATGCCGACCAAGAATAGAACTCTCAACCACTATTTGTTCATTAAATGAGACTTGGTCCCTTTTATAAGACTATTCGAACCATTGACGCTAAAAACATTGTAATCGTAGCATTGAAAGTTTTGGAATATTTCTATGATGACTACATGGTATTGGGTGATTTATCGAGTAAAAGGATGAATTTCTAGTGAACTAAAATCGGTCTGTAGAGTTACAGATTTATCTCCCTTGGTATATATTTTGTATTGTCAGTTTTATTGGGTTTTATTACCATATAAATATCTGTTGGTTTCTTTTTATGGAGTTTTCTTCCTATTCATAGACTCATACCACTAAAACATTTAATGCTAATGGTGGTCGTGCTTGGGGTTTTCGCATGCCCATTTTTGACTAATTTTTGGTCTAGATTTCTGATTTGATGCTGCCCTTGCAGACTTCGATCTTGTTCGGAAATGTTTAATCTGTAGAAATTCTTGAGCTAGTCAAAATGAAAGTAGACAACTACATTTTATCAACATCCGCTCGACTGTCACTGTACACAAAACTAATATTTTTAGGATTATCCTTCCGCATGAAAATCATCATCATCTCACAAAACCTGAAAAAAAACGCAATTTTAGACATTAAATTCCAAAAGTAGACCAAACATTAGTAAACTATAGGCATGCAAAAACCCCAAAAGGGAGGGAGAAAGAGAATTTCAAGACATAGCACGGACTAGATTCATATAGTCATTTACCTATACTTAATAGTAGTTATCTACCATCTCTTGATGTAACTTGAAAACTTCGTTACACACAATTCAACTGTAAGTTCCACTCTTTATCCTCTTTGTAGACAAGTGAATTCCCAAAAGATTTTAAAGTTGGGGTCCAAAACCGGGCTAGCCTCTTTTATTCACCCTGCACAGTGGCGGCCCTGATTCTCGAGACTGGGGGTACAACTAGGAAGTGGAATGACTTAATTGTGCATTCTGACGGGTAGTAAGGGGCAAAAACGTAAAAAAAATCATATACTTACAAATATATTGGGGGTGCAATTGTGGGTACAACTCATTTTTCTAAGGAAAAATGAAAAAAACTGTACCTCCATTGGCGCCGCCTTAATAATGATAATAATCAGTTTAATAGGGTAAGAAATAAGGCGAAAGAGCCTTTCTTGCATTTCACCCAGCTTATACACATAGAAACAAAATTAATCAGCAACAAATGACCCTGCACCAAGATGGCGACAATCAAACGAGCTTCTTTAACGTGTAACAGTAGAAATAGAAATATTTCAAGTGCCAAGAATTAATGTTAATGTTGATTCTATGTCTAAATTTAGAATGATGCCAACCCAAATTTACTTTTTCATGTTTCTGGCGAATCTGGTATCAAGGTTTGCAATCGAAATCGTCTGTCTACTATATATTTCTTTGGAAATTAACTCTAACATTCCAAAGCCAATTAAATAAAGCGAAAGAGAAAGAAGACGTCCTATTGTCTTCACCTGATTGGGCTAATGAAGACGGGAAATTTTGTCAGGACAGCGGCATCATAAGAAAAGATCAAGCGCGACAAATATCACAAAAACATGGAGACATTATTTTCGATTCGATATCTGATTGTACAAAACAATTTGCAGTCAAACTTCAGGAGATCAATGTGTTTATTAAAACAAATGGTTTATATCCGCCTTTTTTAACTAATTTAAAAATACGTTTGTTATACGTTATTGCCTCAAAACATGTGTCAAAATGTAAATTTCAAATTTAACCTCGACAATTGTCATCCCCACATTTAGTCAGTCTGTCCCCTATTGATGCCCACAGTCTCGGAAGGCTGACACCGCCATTGCTCTTCAGAAATATGTAAGTCATGTCATTCTAATGGATTAAGCGTCTTATTCTTTTTCACCTGATTTGGGCAACAGAAGATAGACAATCTAGTGTCGTGTACAATGAGGGAAAATTTACCTGGTGAGACTACTCTTTTAGAACTTCCAACTGTCTTTCATATGCACACCTTTAAAGATATGGGACCATGACAAATGATCACATAAAGAGTCTGGGGAACCATTTAAATCTCTGTAAGAAATAGTTTCATAACTAGTATATGAGACAAGGAACATACCTGACTGAAAATAGCGAGGTATCTCGACTGTTTAATTCTAGAGGTAAGTTAAAATGGTGGAGTAGGAAGGTGGGGATCATGAAATTGTTAACGAGTTTTCGCTGATTGGTTGACTTTATCTCGGTAATCATCGACACATTCCGTCATCTTCCGTCAATTATTTAAATCAAGAACTGAATATTTTATTTCACTTCTCTTGGTGTTAGTTGTAATAATCTGATCATTTTTATAAACACGTCCATTCTAGACCATTGGATATATTCTCAACAACATGTCTTCACAGCGACCGGAAATCCCCGAGGGTTATTTAGGGGCCCAGGAAGCCCTAAAGGATGCCGGCATGACGCCATCAAGTCATGAAAAAGACGAATTTGTGATTCTGGAAAACGAAGTGGAGATAAAGTTTAAAGTGGCCGCGCCAGTGAAAGCGACAACCAATTTGATCCAAGTACGAACTGAAAAAGATATCAATGAATATGTTTTTGTCCAATCGGATGAAAATAGCATCAGTTTTTGTGTCAGTGTTCCTGAATCGGGATGGTATAAATTTCAAATCTTCGCCTTGGCGAAATCCAACGAATCCAAATCGTTACCTAATGTATTTAACTATTTAATCCATTGTAAACAAGCGCTAAAATCGGTGTACCCTTGTCCTAAACAGTTTGCTATTTGGAAAGATGGATGTCGATTGTATGAACCAATGGTGCTAAATTCCAACGTTCGACTGAGGAGCGTACCTTTTAAGGTAAGAATATGGAGATTCCATTTTTATTTATCGCTATTGAATCAGGTTTTCTGTCCTGAAAAGTTTTAAATGAAATAGAGTTTACATCCCACTTGTATACACGGGATTGGTCTAATGAAGATTGAACGCCCTGCATTATGCAATGAGGGAAATTGTGCAATGACTTCAATTATTAACTCGCGGAAATCCTAAAGATTAAAATTCGAACGACTTTTTTCCCTTACTAGCCCCTCTGACCCGTTCATTGGCTAAAGAATCCCAGTCGAAAGATAAAAAAGCAATGAAATATGTTAAAACAGAACCGTAGCCAGACTTGATTGTTCGGAGGGACAAGTAATATGTCAGGAGGGGCAATGGTGTATGGTGTTTAGTTGTAGTAATGGAATTGGTCGGTTATCAGAAACACTTAGTTTTAGTGGAATAACAGGAACCACAGACGCTAGATCGAAAATTGGAATGGTGCAAAATGATGCTATCAGTTTCTCCGATACATATAGAAAATTTAGAAAAACCTCTTTACAATCCCTTTAATGTCAGTGATAAAATTACTCACTGTAAAAAAAACATGAAAACATTTTTATCTTAAAAACCTTGGCAGATTGACTTCGCCAGGAATTCTGAAAATTCTTGAAGAAATAAACTAATAAGCTATTTTGATCCTGTCTACCAAGTTGAAATATTTAAAGCAACTTATATACAGGGTTCAATTCCCTGACTGATCTAGACGATTACTTTGAACATTTCAATCAGTAAGCACTTGGGAGGGACCGAAGCATGTCAGAGGGGCTGACAGGTAAAAAACGATCTTGGCACTATGATGTCCCTAGTTCTTATCTTCTAACATTGATTCTAGGACATCCTAGCGCTAAGATCGTTTCGGGAATACGTGGTCATGCAACATTTCCCTCTTTGCACATGTACTACACATTTGGGTGCTGGATTATACAAACATAATCGGAGTCTGTTACAGGCTGAACACGTATAAGGGGCTGTAAAGAGGTTTTTCTGTGTATAGGGTAGATATCGAATACCCATAAAAAGAAAACTAGACAACCTGTTTGCAATACCTTTGATATTGAAAATGAGTGGTTCAACTGATTTCTGACAAATGATGTTGACGTTCTTTGCAGACGATTAAGATTAAAGATTACTTATTTTATATTTCCAGGTTCGAATTCCCAAAGCCAATGCCGTAGCCGTGGTCGTTGACGGGGAGTGGACGCATCTTGACAAGAAGGGTGACGGAGTATTTGAAGGCAAGATGGATTTGGATAAGTACAGAAATAAAGACGTCAAACTCACACTTAATGGTAACTTTGAAGACGACGAAACCAAATTCGCCACACTTTTGGAATATAAGCTTTAAAACTATTTAGTTAGACTATGTTATGCTAGCTTCGTTACGGTAGGGAATAGAGTAGGCAGAAAAAACGTTCTTATTATTGAATTTAAAATACTATTACCAGGGAAGCTTTCTATTTAAAGGCGCCGCGAGTTAACACCTGAATTAATCCATAGATGCTAATTCTTGGAAGCCTTAATATGAATTATTGACTAAAATATCTATCAGGGGCTGGTAAGAGACAGCTAGTTTCGGATTAGAAATGTTTTCGTAATGTTTTCTAAATTTTAAAAGCATAATGGCATGGAATATGAGCACATGGAATATGAGCACATGGAATATGAGCACATGGAATATGAGCACATGGAATATGAGCACATGGAATATGAGCACATGCAGCACGCTAGCCATGACGTTTTGTAATTTAGCCTTAAAAATGATTTAGAAGTGCTGACGTCACAGATAAGACATTGGAACAATTCCACGAACTCTATTACATTTTACAAACATTTAAAAAGATAAAAACACAGCACATTAACGATGGTGATACCGATTGAAATTTAATTCGTAGCCGAAATATTAGAAACAGTTTTTGTTATATTCATTATGTTTTAGTGTTTGTTTAATGTTTATTGTATTTTTGCTTAAATTTGCATTTTAATCAGCTTTTTACAATCATAACTTTTAACAGAGAGCTAGTGATGTTTCCAGGATCCATTCATCTTCACACTGTCAAGCTAAACTGTGTCTTATACCTTGGATTGGCTGTATTCGTTATTGTCCAATCCAAGCGAATCGCTGCATTCACAAACCTCTGTGATACGAGAAAGGTGGATAAGTATTAGCGGAATTAATAGCTTGACATTGTGAAGATGTGATTCATTAATTTTAGAACGAATGGGATTCAGGATTGTCAATAGAAACTCACAGCTCCAGGCATTTTAAAACTCAACGATTAGAAAATTGGTTGCGTAGGGGGCGCAAAGTCGGGACAGCTTTAGTTCTGGGGCACCATCCCCTTAGCAACGCCAAGTTGTTGAATTTTAGATATAAAGGAATGTATTTAATAAAGTTCGACTCTAAGTCTAGCAAATTTTTTGCTATTTTTTGTGGTCATTTCTGTTTGTATTACGGTTGAATTACTTTATGTTCTACATTGTTTCTATTCGGTCTTATTAAAAATTTCTTTTTTTTATTTCTGTGTATTTTTGACGACACTGAAGCATTATGTAGATCTCTGGTTTCCAACTATGTGGTCGCTTGAAACTTTCGTTTTGATTTTTGGACTATGATTCCCCACCCTTATCAGCTCCCACATCCCTAGATCAATCACTTAAACCCCACAACAATGGTTATTGACAAAAGGTCGTGGCTGTTACACGTTCATATTGTAAAACATGCTCTAGAGGTCCTGAAATTATTCATTCTTCTCCTACAGTAGTTAGTCACATCCCCGACACCCCAACCCTACATCGCTAGGCGGAGAAAACACCCTAGGTTGGGAACCAGGGTCCTAGTGGACAATGAGTCGATTGTCTGACTGGATAATTTGTAATCATAATCCTTTGCTGAGATAATATACAACACACCTGAAACTCCCATATTATAACCCCCATTTCGAAACCAAGCTTGCTTGATGAGGATTTTATATCTGAAACACGTGTGAACATCAGCTTCTAATGAGGTCTTGTCAATGCATTGAAAACCAGAAAGACTAGAGCAATGTAACCCAAACTTAATTGCTTCACACATACAAACTTCTCCCATAAATATTCATTATGTTTCATGGTTATTTTGAGATAGAAAACAGATTGAATCTAAAACAAGCATATTATCTGTATATTAAATAGAATATACAATATGTTTATCATGTGTTACAACACAGATTTTTATCTCAACAGGTAATTACGTGCGTTAAAGGGATTCAAAATTTGTCCGGGATACGTAGAGCTTCTATATTCATCTGTTCAATTTCCCGTCTGTCGTTCAAGTTAATAAAGAAAACTTTACTTTAAAAATGGGTTCCCTTATTTTCATTCATGAAAATGGAAATGCTAATACTTGACTTGGACAAATACCAGTTTGTCTCACATGTCTATGATTAATTAATGACCGATCAAGAGAGTTCACAAAGTCTTATTTGTTTATCCAGACTAAACATACACGGACATTTATGATTGGTAAAAACTCTTAATTAGATCAAACTAGCCAGGTCTTGGTCGTTGTACAGGGGATATTCTGGGTACAGTAAAGTCTGTATTAGGTTTTAACATAGTGTTTTAATAAGGTGATTCAGATCTTTCATCTTTATCCAACTTGCTCGCATGATGGAGCAGAAAATTATATACAGGAATGGGAACGAAGTAGGTCTTCCCAGTAGAGGATTAGCAATTAGGTTTCGGACGTGCCTTTAAGACTATTTCAAATCCATCATCCACCATTTTTTCCCAAACATCCCCCCCCCCCCCCACCTCCTGTGGCTATTACATTAGATGGTACACTATCTTTAAAACCAATTAAACTCCAAGCTATAGCCAAATGGTTTCCATTAAAAACTTTAATAAAAGTGTGGAGAAATGTCGATAAGAATAATATGTTAAAATATTGAATTTATCAGATAATAATATTAGGTTTTACCTACAACACATTTATTATAAAGAGAATAACAGCAATAGATTGTGGGGTATCTTTCCTTGGAGGATACTGATTTGCCAAACCTACGTACCAAATAATTATTATTAGCTATATGTGGACTCTCTGTCAGGGATACCGGGTTGACAAACCTAAATACCAAATGTGGAATCTGTTTTCCAAGTGAAGTTGATTTTACAAATTCCAATTATACATGATTAGCTCTGTGAACACTCTGAAAAGGATGCTGATTTTACATCCCTAGATATCAAATAGACATTATTAGCTATGTCGACTCCAAATACGACAAAAACGTTATGAGCTTTGTGAACTCTCTGAAACACACCTAAACACTAAATATACATTATAAGCTATGTGGATTCTCTAAAATTAATGCTGAGTTGACAAAACCAATCATTGTTCTAAATTTGTTAACGTCAAAAGCAAACTAAAGTCGAAAATAAGTTTGAACATAGCAAATTTTAACCTTTCAAAGCTGTTGAAAATCAGGAAACAATGAGTCGAGAAAAAACTTTATTTATTCAATATCATTAGATATAAAAGATATAAGAAAAGTTGGACAGAAGACTGCATTTCATGAGCTCAATAACACGAAATAACGTATAATGATTCTAACTTAGAAGTAAAAATTTATTTCTCTGTAGGAACCATACGTAGTTTAATATGGAAACCAATTAGGTGTAGAAAGAAGGCTATAAACAGCACTTTATTTGTACTGAAGTTTAAAAGGTGAAATACTTGTTAATACGTGGATTATTGAGATGTTTTCACCAGATAGTACCAGCTGTCATCACCTGTTATATCTGATAGAAACAACCATACATACCAGGTAATAGAACATTATACAGACTGAACAAACATCAACAGACCTGAATATAACTTTACATAGAAGACATCCCAGATCAGAGAGGCGTTACACACGTTCATGAGCGGATGCCTTGATATTAAGGCTAGCGCACCCGAGAGCTCCCAGCTGAGCAAAATTTCATTCGTGCCTCTCAGCTAAGCTCGTAGCTCTCGTGTGCGCGGAGTTTTCGTAAGGTTTTTTTCATTCGAGGCATTAAGGAAATTATCTGTCGTGTTTGATAATTTTTTCCTCGAATGAAAATACCTTACCGTGTGCGCACTCGAAGATCTTAGCTTTCAACTTTGAACTGGGGCGCATGCACTAGCACGTGATCAAACAAAAATGGCTGCGCCCATCGGTGAATGCGAGTTTGAATCCATCGGCGTATCCATAGCTTACGACAGCTTGCAAGAACAAAAGAAGAAGTAAAATTTCTTCATATTCTGAATCATTCGAAGGATTGTCGACGTCCGACATTTTGTTTAAGTCACGTGAGAATATCACGTGATCTAGTTATTTTTAGACGTCTATGACTCGACACCCCGTTTACTAAGCTCTAAGCTTAGTGTGTGCGGGGGGAAACAAGACATACATTGCAGGAAACATCTTGTTTTACCGAGTTACTTATATACTTGTTACAGAGGAGTTTCTATGGACTTCCTCGTTCTTTATACAGAAATCGAGTTCTTATTTAGTTTAACCAATGGGATTACAAATACTATAATTCTTAAAATCGAATTCAAATTTAGTTTTGTTATCTAATCAGATCACTATATTTCTTAAAGTTGGATTCTATATTAATTAGTATTGCAAGAATAGGACCCTAGGGTATATTAGTCAATAGATAAAAATATGCCAATTACAAATATCAGATAGTTTCCCCGATAGGGTTCTCGAGTTGACATCCCAGTCGCAGTGTTCTTGAAGGGTGAGCAAACAGAGAATTCCCTGTCTCGTTAGCGACACCAAAAAGACCAGTCTTATTTAAATGAAACTAAACTTTCGTTCCGTTTTAATAAGCTTCTATTTTTGATGAATCAACTTCAGTTAGGGTCTAACGACTGGCCTCTTAAACATTCGTCAAAATAACCTTTTGACCTAATCCTTCTTAAGCAATAAAAGTCCCGCCATTTCTGGCGCTGGCATATTGTGAGATATTTGATTGGTTAATAAAAATGCCATCAGATATTGTTAAAGGGTTATTTTGACGAATGTTCAAGAAGTCAGACTTTTGGACCCTAACTGAAGTGGCTATGTTAAAAATAAAAGCTTATAAAAAAACGGAACGAAATTTGAATTAGACTGCAGGAAGACATGATGTTGCCGAAATTCTGCAGACCACAAGTTGAATTTTATGTAAGGTTTGAAAACTCCTCAAAAGACTGTTAATGATATTAAACATAGGCTAATTACCCTATTAACCAGTCTCATTAGAGATTTAATTACCTCGATCAACCAGCCAACTATTTCCTCTTCACCGATCACAGTCATAGAATCTTCACGTGGTTATATTTTTTATATGTTAATTAGCCAGATAGTCACTTAGTCAATGGTGATAAAACATGGTTGGGATTAATTAGTCTAGTGTTAATTGACGAGTCGTGTTGATGAATACTTTAATCATTTTATCATTTAGGGGGTAAAGATCACATTAAATAACAGAACACAATTATATGGTATACTACTCTCGAGTTTGTACACAATGTTTCAACTATTTACATTGTCATCATCAGTTTATATGGTATACTACTCCTTAGTTTTATTGTAGACAATGTTTCTACAATTTACATTGTCATCATCAGTTTATATGGTATACTACTCCTTAGTTTTATTGTACACAATGTTTCAACAATTTACATTGTCATCATCAGTTTATATAGTATACTACTCCTTAGTTTTATTGTACACAATGTTTGTACAATTTACATTGTCATCATCAGTTTATATGGTATACTACTCCTGAGTTTTATTGTACACAATGTTTCTACAATTTACATTGTCATCATCAGTTTATATAGTATACTACTCCTTAGTTTTATTGTACACAATGTTTGTACAATTTACATTGTCATCATCAGAATATATAGTATACTACTCCTTAGTTTTATTGTACACAATGTTGTACAATACATGTGATCCCCGAC
>NW_008709540.1:587821-590633 GCF_000327385.1 Lottia gigantea
CCCCCCCCCCCCCCCTTAAGTCATTTATCCCCTTGTTGTGCCCCCACTTCCAGGGGGCCGGTGCCCCATTGCATCATCGACAGAAGGACTACAATTAACATACACATAACACTTAACTAAGTACATGTATAATGGTAGTTATCTGTGTTAGGAATGTATCAGTGTTGAATGTTTATATTTTAATGTTTATCAACAATAACACATTAGATACAGCATCAAAATACACTAACAGGGGGAATCTAGTTAAAATGGGTGTTCAGTGTCACAGATCTCTACACTAAGTATAATGGTAGTTATCTGTGTTAGGAATGTATCAGTGTTGAATGTTTATATTTTAATGTTTATCAACAATAACACATTAGATACAGCATCAAAATACACTAACAGGGGGAATCTAGTTAAAATGGGTGTTCAGTGTCACAGAGCTCTACACTAAGTATAATGGTAGTTATCTGTGTTAGGAATGTATCAATGTTGAATGTTTATATTGTGATGTTTATCAACAATAACACATTAGATACAGCATCAAAATACACTAACAGAGAGAATCTAGTTAAAATGGATGTTCAGTGTCACAGAGCTCTACACTAAGTATAATGGTAGTTATCTGTGTTAGGAATGTATCAATGTTGAATGTTTATATTGTGATGTTTATCAACAATAACACATTAGATACAGCATCAAAATACACTAACAGAGAGAATCTAGTTAAAATGGATGTTCAGTGTCACAGATCTCTACACTAAGTATAATGGTAGTTATCTGTGTTAGGAATGTATCAGTGTTGAATGTTTATATTGTGATGTTTATCAACAATAACACATTAGATACAGCATCAAAATACACTAACAGAGAGAATCTAGTTAAAATGGATGTTCAGTGTCACAGAGCTCTACACTCAGTATAATGGTAGTTATCTGTGTTAGGAATGTATCAATGTTGAATGTTTATATTGTGATGTTTATCAACAATAACACATTGGATACAGCATCAAAATACACTAACAGAGAGAATCTAGTTAAAATGGATGTTCAGTGTCACAGAGCTCTACACTAAGTATAATGGTAGTTATCTGTGTTAGGAATGTATCAATGTTGAATGTTTATATTGTGATGTTTATCAACAATAACACATTAGATACAGCATCAAAATACACTAACAGAGAGAATCTAGTTAAAATGGGTGTTCAGTGTCACAGAGCTCTACACTAAGTATAATGGTAGTTATCTGTGTTAGGAATGTATCAATGTTGAATGTTTATTTTGTGATGTTTATCAACAATAACACATTAGATACAGCATCAAAATACACTAACAGAGAGAATCTAGTTAAAATGGATGTTCAGTGTCACAGAGCTCTACACTAAGTATAATGGTAGTTATCTGTGTTAGGAATGTATCAGTGTTGAATGTTTATATTTTAATGTTTATCAACAATAACACATTAGATACAACATCAAAATACACTAACAGGGGGAATCTAGTTAAAATGGATGTTCAGTGTCACAGAGCTCTACACTAAGTATAATGGTAGTTATCTGTGTTAGGAATGTATCAGTGTTGAATGTTTATATTGTAATGTTTATCAACAATAACACATTAGATACAGCATCAAAATACACTGTTTATTTTTCCTGTCTGTATGTTTCAAATCATATACCGATAGAAAACACAACAATGGCGTGATAAAACTTAAGTCTCTTAACTTCGCCTTACTCTATTCTCGAAACTTTAACCCTCTGCCAGTACCTTTTATTGACTATTATCTTTCAATCACCCTATTCTCGCTTTGGACAGATATCTTCTCCAAATATATATCACATGGGAAAAGTTCGTACATTTCGGACCAAGTTTAGTCGAGGAATTATATTTTTATATTTATACATTTAAGAAAAACATAAACTCAAACTTTCCACTTTACTTTTGGTAGTTAAGTGGTAACGAACCCAATATATTAAACAATATTTATCCCTGTATGAAACCCCTTCCTTTCCTCACTCTACCCTCCCCCGGAATAAAATACAATATGGAAATTATTTTGATAAGGGTGTACCAGTCAGCATCTCTCGGTTTATCTAAAAAGCCACGAGGAGGTATCCCCTGCGCCCCTGGTTCCCAACCTGAGGTGTTTTCAACCCCCCGGGGTTGTCCGGGGTGTGGCCAACTTCTGTAGGAGAAGAATCTATTTTGAATTGAGAGAGCACTTCACATCATCACATGCTGGAAATGTGGATGCAACAAATTTTTGGGGTGTGAAAGGTCCAGGTGATTGCTCCAAGGTTGTGAAGTCTGAAATAGATTGGGAACCACTGCCCTAAGCTCACTGTTTGTGTGGTGTACAAAGTTGTACCAGGTTGTACCAGGTTCGCCCATGCTTGGAAAATGATCCATATCCAGGACAAATTTCAAATTTTCATGATGACAAGACCATCACAGTGGGACTGAGGATTTAAAAACAATGAAGTCACTTAGTGCACCAGTGAGAATCTATCGGTTCATCTCAAAAGCCTGTTCGTTCACTTTGCGTTTGGTGGTGGATAAGGTAAGAGACCCATCGAGGTCGTCCAAGCTTGGAAAATGGTCCAAATCCATGATTTTTTTCAAATTGTCATGGTGACACAAGGGTGACGAGTTTGTTTTACTGTTTATTTGCAGACGAGAGATTTTATCGAATTCTCAAGGTTTTGTTAGAAAACAATTCTCTTCAGTTTGGCAGCGATCTCTCGCGTTTCATTATCAAATTCTCTAATCTCGCTACATTCTCTGAAACATGCCAAAAAAATTAAATTTGAAGACAAAATGTAGGAAAATGC
>NW_008709540.1:595168-596040 GCF_000327385.1 Lottia gigantea
AACGAACCCAATATATTAAACAATATTTATCCCTGTATGAAACCCCTTCCTTTCCTCACTCTACCCTCCCCCGGAATAAAATACAATATGGAAATTATTTTGATAAGGGTGTACCAGTCAGCATCTCTCGGTTTATCTAAAAAGCCACGAGGAGGTATCCCCTGCGCCCCTGGTTCCCAACCTGAGGTGTTTTCAACCCCCCGGGGTTGTCCGGGGTGTGGCCAACTTCTGTAGGAGAAGAATCTATTTTGAATTGAGAGAGCACTTCACATCATCACATGCTGGAAATGTGGATGCAACAAATTTTTGGGGTGTGAAAGGTCCAGGTGATTGCTCCAAGGTTGTGAAGTCTGAAATAGATTGGGAACCACTGCCCTAAGCTCACTGTTTGTGTGGTGTACAAAGTTGTACCAGGTTGTACCAGGTTCGCCCATGCTTGGAAAATGATCCATATCCAGGACAAATTTCAAATTTTCATGATGACAAGACCATCACAGTGGGACTGAGGATTTAAAAACAATGAAGTCACTTAGTGCACCAGTGAGAATCTATCGGTTCATCTCAAAAGCCTGTTCGTTCACTTTGCGTTTGGTGGTGGATAAGGTAAGAGACCCATCGAGGTCGTCCAAGCTTGGAAAATGGTCCAAATCCATGATTTTTTTCAAATTGTCATGGTGACACAAGGGTGACGAGTTTGTTTTACTGTTTATTTGCAGACGAGAGATTTTATCGAATTCTCAAGGTTTTGTTAGAAAACAATTCTCTTCAGTTTGGCAGCGATCTCTCGCGTTTCATTATCAAATTCTCTAATCTCGCTACATTCTCTGAAAACATGCCAAAAAAATTAAATTGAAGACAAAATGTAGGAAAAT
>NW_008709540.1:600132-615833 GCF_000327385.1 Lottia gigantea
GACATGTTTCACTATTTACATTGTTATCATCAGTTTATATGGTATACTACTCCTTAGTTTTATTGTACACAACGTTTCAACAATTTACATTGTCATCATCAGTTTATGTGGTATACTACTCCTTAGTTTTATTTTGCACAATGTTTCAACTATTTACATTGTCATCATCAGTTTATGTGGTATACTACTCCTTAGTTTTATTTTGCACAATGTTTCAACAATTTACATTGTCATCATCAGTTTATGTGGTATACTACTCCTTAGTTTTATTTTGCACAATGTTTCAACTATTTACATTGTTATCATCAGTTTATATAGTATACTACTCCTTAGTTTTATTTTGCACAATGTTTCAACTATTTACATTGTTATCATCAGTTTATATGGTATTCTACTCCCCCCCCCCCCTTCCTTTACAACCCCGACCTGTATTACTAATATTTATACAGATTAAGTATATCATATGTAATATCTAGAAATTAAAGAAATTGAGAGCCAGATAGAAGACGTGTTGATGCGAGAAACCTGCACGTGTTTTTGGTGTTAATGGGGAATTAATGAGTGTATTTTAGAAAGATGCCATACAACAACTACCTATTTTATAGTTTACAATTATAATTTTATCATTTACCTTCAAACTGTTACCTTGACAACCAGAATAAGAGTGTTTCATCATTTTGGTATTTTTGAAATTGTGAAATCGTGATAAATGTTACAGTAAATCTTGATGGTTCTCAACCAAAGTTAGAGCATGATGATTAAAGATCATTACCGCGGCATCTTTCTATGTTTACTCCTCCTTTATGTACTTAAAGGTGAGAAATGCATCGCAGTGCGCAATATGCATGATTTCTACAGCCTTACAGCAAACATGTTTTTTAAGCTATAGTGTTATAATGCAAGCTGCTAAAGTATTCTACACTCTATGACTGTTGGCTTGATGGTAATGGATTCTAATTTCGGTCGTCAACCTAGTTGTAAATGGTTAGAGATATACCAGGAAAGATCAATGCTGGCCAATTATTTGGCTAGGAAACCAGCTGGTAGCCATGATCCTCAGGAATCTAAGTTTCCATGTAAAAGAAATGGTTGTCTTTTCGCCACATTTTTTTACCGATACACAACAAGTAACGCACTGCCTTGTTTTCACAGTCGTTCTGATTGGGAGGTTTCGCTAGGGTACAATCCAGTGGCGGGGCCAGGTTTACGTCCGAGAGGGGGAGAGATATCTGAGATTGCCCGAATCTCTTACCTAGTTATGCGATTTTTGCCCGAAAAACTTGCTTTCGGGACTGCGAGGGTTGGGGGTGGGGGTGCGATTTTTTCCCGAAAAACTTGCTTTCGGGGCTGCGAGGGGTGGGGGCGGCTGAACCCTCTGCCCCCCCTTTGGCCCCGCCACTGGTACAATCCAATCAAATCCCTTCATTTACAACATTCCATGATACAAGAAAGGAAGCTTTTGCAGTCAATGAATAGGTATGAAGTTCGGAAGAAAATGATATTCTCCCACTAAACACATGCCCTCATCTGCTGTCTCGAACGGTCCGTCGTGAAAGATCATCTCGGGGTCTGCATCTTGACGATATTGATGAAAGTTGCTGACAACAGAGTTTCCGAATGATGTTGAAATTGTTGAAAACACCCCTCATAGTAATTAAGAAGCCATAAACAGTACCTGGGGTTATTTTGATAGCCAATAAAGACACCTGTAGACCAGCCTGTATTTTATTCACGTACGGGAGAATGTCGACGGTATTTCTGGAATAATGAGAGTTATAAATAGACTTTATAAATGTTACCTGTGAATCAAATTACTTAGGAAAGGTGGAATGGGTAAAATAAAGAATAATGATATCGACAAAATTCTGAAACCAGATGGAGTTTTGCATCCTACTTTTCTGTACCTGATTAGTTCAAATGAAGGACAATGCCAGCCCCAAAATAAGGGGTGGGGGGGGGTGGGGGGTGGTGTCGTAATGACAGCGGCATAAGACTAATCTCTTTCGATTAGTTGCAATTAGCGCAGTGGTATTAGTTTACTATACAAAATGCGGCAGTTGGTAGAACACACCTCCTCTGACAGAGGCGGAGGGGGGGGGGGGGTCTTTTTAGGTAAAGACCAGGGAAAATCGGACATAAAACCCGAAAACACAGAAAAATACCGGGAAAATTATCCTATGAGAGAGTCCCGCTCCTCCTACCAAGACATTGTTGAAAAAAAAATCTGCATTCTGACACAAATTTTGAGAAAAAACGTTAAAAAATCATATTTTAAAATTTATTAGATACATAGTGCGGGTACAAACCATTTTCTTGGGGTGGAAATGCCCAATATACCCTTAATGGCCCCGCTGCTGCTTAAGTGCATCCGTACTTGTCTTCACTTAAACAGAAAAGAGCTGCCTTAATCGTTGTTATTCTCTTCAAAATAAAGGTATTAAATGGAATGTGATTTTCAGCTACCACATGCACGTAGGTCTGTTTTAAGTTTTGCAAAGACTAATTCAATTCCGCGGCTGTCCTGACTAATAATTGTTCTCATTGTGTACCGTATGGAGTTACCAGGCTTCATTAGCACAATACAGCGCCGGTTCTTAACATGGCGTCATTTGCATAGTTACGTGGAGCAAATGGCGGCTGTGGGTTTAATTCTCCATCGGAGTGTAAAAGATCAATGCCAAAAGGTTCGGCCAAGGACCAGCTGGTAGAAAGGATCCTTAACTGTGAACCTAAGTTGTACCAGGAGAGGGTACTATTGGCGAAAGCCTGTCCCCTAATCCTATTATGTAAATAAATATTGTTTATACAAAAAAAAAATTGTTATCCTTGTAAAGTATAATTCTTTCTTTCTTTTCTTTCTTTTCTAGATAAAATGTCATCAAAAATCCTTATACATGTATTTCTTAAAGTAGACTATAGAAGAGCGAATAGCAGACGATAATTAATTATATATATATATATATTGATATAATAAAGGGAAATTCCGCTTTTTTGTAGGTCGAAAACTTTTTTTTGCTCAAATTTGTGAAAACTATAAACCAAATCTAAAGAAATGTATCCCATAATGTATCTGAAAGTTTTAACTAAAAAAATCCAGCTGTTAATTTTTAAACGCCAAAACTTTACGTAAAAGTTCACGGAACGTTTTAAAGTTCGTTATGCTTTTTGCAAGCTGTTAGAAAACTACTGTACGGATTTGAGTAAAATAAACACCTTTATTGTAGAGAAATATGTCTCCTACGTTTTCTAAAGATTTCAACTAAATATAACGAGCCATTAAAAAGCCAATCACCGAAACTAGGTCAAACTGCTTAATTAACAATTAGTACTCTTTTAAAACAAATTCAGTTTGATTAAGTAGATGCATTGATAAATAGCATACTTAAGAAATATTTTCAGGTATAATATACGGGTTTTTTTGTTTTGTTTTTTTTGCTTAATGAAAAATGTTTTACAAAAAGCGGAACGCCCTTTAACCGCAGTTTTCCTGCAATTACCGGTACTAAATTTGAGTAAACGTTCTGAAACATAAATTCAATCCTGCGCCAGTGCCTTCTGAATAACTGGTTATTCTCCAACCACTCCTATCTGCTCTGTATACAATGTACATATCTTACAACAGTACGAACCCAGAATAGAATAGAGTGTATAAAACTAGGCCAAACCAAACAGTGGATTAGAGCGCCACCATAGTAATGGCGTCCGACCGGTAAGTTTTCTATAGTTGTATTATTTCATTTCGTGGATAATCTAAGATTTTAGACAGCGTTTTCGTTAAACAATGGTGCAAATCTTTCCGCTAGTGTCCATTTACATTCATGACATTATTATCAAACTTGGATGGATCCACAGTGTGAATTGGTCTGCAAATCAAAGCTGTAGATTGTGTTGGCCTTTTTTGGTGGATCACAGTCTAAGATCAAAGATGGCACCGCCTATCGACCCAGACCAACTCAATGCCTTCTCATTTCAACTTTCTCTCATGCTAACAGTCCAAAATGTGACAATCAATTGCTAATTTGTCCTTTAGAAAACTCATTTGAAAACAATGCACGATTTTTATAGGGGATGCATCGAAAGTACCGTTGTATTGGAGTAGTAGTCCATTGAACAGGTCATGTTCTATAAATAGATACGATAGAGTTATTGGTGTAAGGGAGAAAACTCTATTTAAGTTCGCTCTTAAATTACAGTCCGCATCTAACTTCTATGTATGAAATTCAAAATATCCAATTAATATTTTTATGTAAGATATCTAGGCATTGCTCTTATTAAGACCACTGTCTCCAATTAGCAATAATCAAGGCAGGGGTTTTGTGCTGTTACGCTAGATTTTACTAAGATTTTCCCGGCTGGAATGATGAATTAAAATTACCAATAGCCTATGTGGGATAAAAGTTAAGCGGCACCCTAATTAAAATTATAAGATTAAGCAATTGTTTCTACAAGACCCGTCGGCCCGTCGCCATCATGTATCCGCGACGGGTCTTGTAGAAGTACCTCAGATTAAGCGGGCAGGCGTTACTCAACTTCTTACTGTAGATCAATGTTTGACTCTGTACAGAACCGAGATATTTTGGCTAGAAATTATCGTATTCTATAAAAACATATCGTGAAACGATAGCACGTTTTCTTTCATGTATTTTTCGGTTGTCAGAATGGACCTTTCCATTCCTTGGCTTGCTTGGCCTGTCTTTAATTTTTAAAATGTTTAAAATTATGAGATTTTCTTTTGAATTTTGTTCGGTTACTTTTAGTAAGTATTTTAATACATATATATTTTAAATTGTTATTTCAGAAATGATATAATCAACCAACCAATAACACAGTCTTTACATGGTGTCAATGTTCCTGCAGTTACCATGAGCAACCATTTCCCAACTGATCGAGAATTTGTATCCACTCAGATGAACCCGAGGGAGCTGACGTTTCAGCCTCTGACCGACCACACCCTCCAACCGACACGCCAAACTGGCTTCATGAACCTCAGAGAGAAACTGCTTCACATATTCCAAGAAGAAGCCGAGCGAGAGTGCAGAGAAAATCCGAAATACAAGACTTTGACCTTGAAAGGTCGTCTGTCATTGACGGTTAACGACACGCAGAAAATTTTCATTGATATATTTGACCTGTATCCTCATCAAAACGATGCTACGAAAGACTGGAGTGAACAATTCTCACCTTCAACACCGCTAGATCCACAAACTGACCAATCTACATGTACAGTGAAAAAAATATCACCGGACAGTTGTCTGAATTCTTCACAGAATGACAGAGTTACGTCCCCTGGACAGATTGAGCCAGATAGAAGATACAATACCAATCAAGCTGTGGATGATGAAAATTCTTTACAAAATTTTCAGTCAAATTCTTTACAGCAATGTGGCACTGCTTCAACCACAAAAAAATCAGGTATTATTTTACTCTTAATCCCTTCAGTACACGAATTGAGAAGTGTGTTAGAGTCAGCCTGGACACCCTTCTTCACACTCTGGTTTAAGTGATTGTAAAGGGGTTGTCAAGAGGTTTTCTAGCTTTATCAGGGACACTGATGGCATTGAATTGCACCATTCCAATTTAGATTTCTGGTTCCTGCAATTATGGAAATCTTATGACATCACTATTGCCTTTCTTGATCGTCATTAATCAAGTTAGTTTGTCTGTCAAGTTGGTAATTGAAGGAGAAGGTAAAGATCAAACTCGGTTCTTAACCGAATTCCTCAATTGTTATCTGTTCTCTCCAATCTTGCTTTTGGGCCATGTTTGGAAGTATATAATTTTTCTGCCAAATGCAATATGATCTTGTCACTGATAAATTTTAACAATATAATTGATTTTTATTTTTTCAGATGCTGAAACAAGTCAGGTTCAAACCCTATCATCACAATCCAGTTTAGTTCAACAAGATCATGGTGAGAGATCAACCACTGGTGATACGACAGAATCCATCAATAATAAACCTACATCCTCAAATCAACTGGGGGAAGCTATCAATAATGATCCCACAATTTCTGACCCACATGATGAAATCCAAGCCATAAATCCTGCTACAGAAGCAGAACTGTCTCAAAATGTTGCCCTTGAAGCCACAAATCCAGACAAATGTTATTTTTGTAAAGATGTGTTGCCAGATCGCATGTCGTTTTTACTCCATGTTGAAAAACATTGTCAAAATCTGGCACAGAAATGTGGGGAAGATACATCTCCAAACACCTTATATCACCATTTAAAAGATGCAGGTATTTCTGTTGACGAACCTGAGCTAGAAAAACCAGAATCAAAAACAACCAAACCCAGAAAAAAATCTACCAAGACACCAAAACCTACGAAAACTAAAAATAAATCTGTTTCCATCTCATACATTGAAGACGAAGACGATGATTTCGAGAATAATGCCATTGACAGTTATAGCGATGACGAAAAAAATGATCCAAGTTTTATAGAGGAGGTAGTTCGTACCCCAACAAAGCGTAAAAGTGGACCTTCGACCAGATCCAGAGCAAAGACTGTGACTCCAAAAGAAAATTCTAAAAAATCAAATATCAGAGATTTGTCAAAAGAAATCTCAGACGTCTTAGAGAAGATAAATCCAGAGGATATTCCAGAGCTACCATTGCCCAAAAATATGAAACACACCAACACTGGCTTAGCTCCCTTTATCGCCAGACCAGTGAAGAAAAAAACAGCCTTAAAGAAGGTTACATCTAAACCCACACCTAAAATGAGTCTGAAGATAAGGATGAAAGAAAAAGCGAAGGCGTTGGCTATTAAAACAGCCAATCAGGCGAAGGAAACATTGGATCTGGAGTGTAAAGAATGTCGGAAGAAATTCACCAATCGTAAAGCTTATTTCAGACATTCTCGTCGCCATTTTATCAAGAAATGCGTGTGTGATATTTGCGGCAAAGAATTTTCCACCCTGGATTCATTGAGTCATCATCAGAGAGGACTCCATAATGAGATCAAACCTTATTCTTGTGAGGAGTGTGGTAAATCTTTTAATTTTCATCACAGCTATAAATTACATAAACAGAAGCATTCTGGCTCCAGACCCTATAAATGTGACCATTGTGGGAAATCTTATCTGACCTCCAGCCATTTAAAAGCTCATCAAACAGCTGTTCATAGCCAGCTTAAAAAAGATAAGTTCATTTGTTCTATCTGTGGAAAGGCCTTTAACTATCAAAACAGTTTGAAAACTCATTTGATGATACATTCAGGGGAACGTCCCCATAAATGTGAGATATGTCAAAAAGGGTTTGTGAGTCGTCAGGCTCTACGTACCCACGAAACTTCCTACCATGTCACGTCAAAAGACTTCAAATGTGATGTTTGTAAGAAGTTTTATAAATCTGAAATGTTGTTAAACGTTCACAAGCGACGTCACACCACCGACGTCAGCCGCTTTATGTGTGATATCTGTGGACGACAGTTCATGTTTAAATCAAATCTTGAATCTCATAAATACGTGCATCAGGAAGGTAGACCGTTCAGTTGTGATACATGTGGTAAATCTTTTAAATGTATGTCATCTCTATACACCCATCAGTACACCCACAAACAAGACACACCCTTTAAATGTAAAATCTGTGGGAAGGGCTTCAAGACAAAAAATTGTTGTAAGGCTCACGAAAGACGTCACAGTGCCGAAAAGAGTTTTATTTGTTCAACGTGTGGAAGCTGTTTTCCAGATAAAGGTGGACTTTCCAAACATGTACGCACAATTCATAATCCGCAAAAACATTTTGTTTGTAAACTGTGTAACAAAGTTGGAACACGCGCTGATAACATGCGTACGCACGTGAAGAGCCATGGTAAGGATATCGGGCAGGATAATATTGAGAATTTTATAGTAGAGGTGTTAAACGCTGATGGAATGCAAGTCATAGATCAGGCCACAAAAATAACAATAATGACCAAGGTGAAGCCTAGTGTCAGTCAATTTCAAACCCCTGATCCTCAACCAGCTTCAACTATCAACTACTCTCAGATAGAGATGTATCAAGCTACGCCCACCATTCAAAACCACGGAGCATCCTCGGGCCACCAGGAGGAGCCACATCATGTCCTACAGCATTATTCTCCCCATGGGCACACCATGCTCCCCCATCATAACATACAGCAGAGTCACCCTGGGTCTTCTCACCCTGGCACCCCGCCCATTACCCAATCTAACACTTCCATGACCCCACCTATCACCCAAACCCCTACCCCCCAGATTCCTCAATCCATGTCCCCTCCGATCATGCAAATTAACCCCTCAACAGCCTACACCACTCTACACCCTTTAACAACAGAAGCCCTGGTTATGAGTGGGTTAAGTGGTCAATATCCTCCACTATATGCTCCCTATAAACAACAATAAGTTTGTCTAAGACCAGTATTATCAGTGGCTCAACTACCATAGGGACTGGATGAACCAAGTCTACATAAAAAATATGTACCAAAGTGTACATTTACAATCAAACTAAGCAACAAGCAATATATAAAAATTTCCCAGGGGACGGGGGACCACCAATCCCACTTACATTCACGCTCCCCTCCCCCCTCATCTAGTTGAACCACTGAGTATTGTATCTTATCATCAGTATATCATCAAATGAAATCAAAAATACTGTAGTAGATTTAATTTGAATTATTAGCTTGTGACCTCGAAACTAAAGATTCCTGTTTAAAGAGACTGTACAGAGGTTTTTTAATTTTTTTATGTCTATTGCAGACACCTATAGCATTAATTTGCATCGTTTCAAGTTTCAGTCAGATGTCTGTGGTTCCTGCAATTTCACCATAAGTAACTGTTAGATGACGTTTTGATCACAAAACGTGCTTTTATCACTGAAGATCCTTCATGATTAGCGACGTGTTTTAAATTGAGAAGACCTCTTTACAATCCCTTTAAGAAAATATGTCTCCTAATAACTTGACTTGACGATAGTTGAAAATATTTGTAAAAGGGATTATCAGTATTATAACTTATTTAGAACTTTAAAGGTTTACTACCTCTTAGAATGAATATAAAATACTAATTCTAAACTTGGGCATTAAAAATATATATTTATCAATAGATTTCCCAATACATGTTATTTATTATTGATCTTTCTAATCGGTAGAAAGCTTTTGTAGCTGTAAGCCTATTATACATTTTAAATGATATTATTTTATATACTTCTCTGTATTATATTTAGCATGCTTTGTTTATAAGCTTTACAATAAATAAACATAAATAGTGTGATAAAAGGACTTTAATTTCTTGAATGAAATCTCACAACTTATCTCAGAGTTGGCATTTACCTTAGAAATAAAGAAATGGAAATATCGTGTCGATATATCAATATAACATATAAATCTCAAAAGGTTGGATCAGGTGGTTTAGAGCCGGACATCAATAACCTATAATTATCTTTACCTACTCATTTCTAGCCATAAATGTCATCCTCGATATTTTTTCAGTCTTTATTCTAGAAGAAGATAAACTGATGCTTATGTCAGGTTTTTTGTTGTATTTATGCATAAAAATTTAAACCAATCTATCGATGAGCATGTTGTTCAAAAATTAACATGAAATTTATTATAAATCATAAACTAGAGAACAGCTAATTAATAACTGTAACAATATAGGTACACGGTAGTATCTTAAAAATAATAACTGTAACAATATAGGTACACGGTAGTATCTTAAGAATAATAACTGTAACAATATAGGTACACGGTAGTATCTTAAAAATAATAACTGTAACAATATAGGTACACGGTAGTATCTTAAAAATAATAACTGTAACAATATAGGTACACGGTAGTATCTTAAAAATAATAACTGTAACAATATAGGTACACGGTAGTATCTTAAAAATAATAACTGTAACAATATAGGTACACGGCAGTATCTTAAAAATAATAACTGTAACAATATAGGTACACGGTAGTATCTTAAAAATAATAACTGTAACAATATAGGTACACGGTAGTATCTTAAAAATAATAACTGTAACAATATATAGGTACACGGTAGTATCTTAAAAATAATAACTGTAACAATATAGGTACACGGTAGTATCTTAAAAATAATAATTGTAACAATATATAGGTACACGGTAGTATCTTAAAAATAATAACTGTAACAATATATAGGTACACGGTAGTATCTTAAAAATAATAACTGTAACAATATAGGTACACGGTAGTATCTTAAAAATAATAACTGTAACAATATAGGTACACGGTAGTATCTTAAAAATAATAACTGTAACAATATATAGGTACACGGTAGTATCTTAAAAATAATAACTGTAACAATATAGGTACACGGTAGTATCTTAAAAATAATAACTGTAACAATATATAGGTACACGGTAGTATCTTAAAAATAATAATTGTAACAATATAGGTACACGGTAGTATCTTAAAAATAATAACTGTAACAATATAGGTACACGGTAGTATCTTAAAAATAATAACTGTAACAATATAGGTACACGGTAGTATCTTAAAAATAATAACTGTAACAATATAGGTACACGGTAGTATCTTAAAAATAATAACTGTAACAATATAGGTACACGGTAGTATCTTAAAAATAATAACTGTAACAATATAGGTACACGGTAGTATCTTAAAAACAGTAACTGCTTCAGCTATAACAAAATAACAAAATAACAATTCATTACATTAACAATAAAAATGATAACAATATATTTCAAATTGTAAAATCCCTTTTAAAGGGACAGATTCACCACTTTTGGGGGGAAACTTGAATATATTACATAAATAGTCTGCAGAGGTACTAGAAGGCGGTGAACCTGTCCTTTTAATGAAAGAGAGCATTAAAAATTGGTTTCCTCATTTACTCTATGATGGTCAGTGTTTGACATGACGTTATCACATCAGCTAGGTCGTCTCGTTTTAACACAGCAGCGTCTGTAAACTGAAAATATTCCTCATCATTCCCGTACGTATCAACAGACATATGGGGAATAAACGGCTCGTCAACATCAGTAATAATATCACCGTGGTTCTGACAGAAATTATGGAGAGCGCAACACACCAAAACTGTCTTCACCACATCTTCCATCAATGGACTGTCAATATACTGTAAACGTTTAAATCTTAACTTTAGTCTGTGAAAGGCCTCGTTAACCAGATTATGAGCTTGTGTATGATTAGCATTAAAATGAATCTGAGATTCGTAAAGTTCAGAATTTGTGTATGGCGTCATTATCCATTCCAATAACGGATAAGCACTGTCACCTACTATATAAGAATCTTCAGGAAAGAAGCGCTCAGGGTTCGATTGCACATCTTGAAATAAATCAGAGTCTTTAAGTATTGAAATATCTGACACTGATCCTGGCCAGCCCGTACAACAATGTATAAAATTCATCTTGTAATCACAAACTGCCTGAAAAATCAAAAATTATTTAATGATTTTAAGAAAAACACATTGAACCTGTACCAGTTTATAAGAGTAAGTCATTAAGTGAACCTATAGAGCTAAAGAAAAAGATTAATAAAGTAACAACTACTATCTGACTACAATGATTTCTGAATTACATTTTGGCAATCATTTTCGAACAAATTGAAAGATTAAATACAAAATACTACTGATAGTCTTACATTGTGTTTGGGTTGATAAAAATGTTAACCACTAGAAATATTATTTTTTGTAAACATGATATTACAGAGGGGAATTTTCAGTCACAAAAGTTTCTGGGAGGGAAGTGTGTCTATTCCACATGTAAAATCACTGAGCTTTATATTTCTATGGACCTGAAGACATTCTAAGACCAATGGCATAAAGTTGAAAATTTGATTTTTAATATTTATGAAATGAGAGAAAAAAATTCAATTCAAAGCTCTGTGTAGTCAAACAGTAATGCCAGTCTGAAAAACATATCAAGACATGTTGTTTTAAAATGTTCAAGTCAAGTACAGTAGCATATAATTGTATGCTATAAAATCGATTGTTTGTCACTTTGCATCAACTAATACAGGTACATAAAGACATGTTTCATTTAAAATGTTCATGGTCAAAATAGGTTCCTTGTCAAGTCATAATGTTAAAATAAAATACCTGAAGCGCTACAGAATGTTTCCCAGTTTTATCCAGATAGTAATCAGCATGCTGGCTCGGTCGGCGAATATTCACCCGACAAACGTCAATTACACCAACACATTTTGACAACGCCACAGAATTATTTGGATATAACACAGGGTACATACTATCACCCTCTTTAGGCCATGTGATAAAAATATGCATTAACTTATAGATACTGAAAGTTATTTTTGAAATAGCTTGTATCGTTACAGTTTCCTCTAAGTTGTATTTTTGAGCAATTTTAGAAAGTGGTACACTACTGCCTAGATATTCCAGCGCGATCAGCAATTGTTTTTCATATGGCATTTCTATTGAACGACCTGTTGTTGCTGTGCACGGGAACACAGTTGGCATGTTTTTCGAATTTTGAACAATCAAGTGAAATAACTCCTGAAAAACTGGTGCTGTCATTCTGTAAATGTTTCTGAAATCCTTTGAAGGAACCACAGACCAACAATTAGCACTGCT
Organism: Lottia gigantea; assembly: GCF_000327385.1. Taxonomy (NCBI): domain Eukaryota; kingdom Metazoa; phylum Mollusca; class Gastropoda; family Lottiidae; genus Lottia; species Lottia gigantea. The sequence continues at coordinate 612,692 of NW_008709540.1, forward strand.
CGATGGTAGAAGAACTGCATTTTGTAATATTCCGCTATCGTCAGTATGTACGTTTCTATGAACTGGTTGTTGGTTGTCTTGATTTTCAAGAGGGACTTTTTGATCAACGATTTTCGCAGATTTTTCAAGTTTTTCGACCTCAGATTTGGCCACAACTGCTGTCACTACATCGGAAATTTGATCGTCTGTCAAAATATCCGAATAAATCACGTCATCTAATTCAATATCCAGCATATCCATAACAATCGGAATCATTGCCTGGAGAAGTTTGTTTTTGTCAGCCATTTTGAAACGAGATTTATCTCCCTTTAATTAAGAAATCCGAAGTGTTCTTTAAGTAATTTGTAAAATAATCCGAATTGCTTGGATATTTTGAAGTCTTACCATAGAACTGTATTATACTGTCAGTATACAGTTCTTTGGTCTAACATATCTCGTAAATTGGATAGAAAAAATTCATGGAATCCAATGAACGAAAGAAAAATAAAGCAATGATACTTTTACTACTCCTGAATGAATTTCCAAAGATAAAATACCTCCCCCACCCCCAATCGCATATGCATTTGGATAAATAAGCCTATAAACAAGAAGAAAGACCTGGAACTTGCGTAAATATTAAAGGGGCTTTTGGGTTCAAAAGTTTGATTAAATTCACCTTCAAACTAGGAAATTTACTACAGGTAGCCTTTATATATCATGAGAAGTCGGTAAACAATTTCATCTACAATTAATTAATATATTAATTTAGGTCACGTGGTTGCCCAGGCATGATGGTCAGTCCACTCTTTTAATTCCATCCATCTCGAGCAAACTGTCCACCAACCAACCGCTAGATAAACCCAGTAATTATTTAAAACCTTAATATCGATTTATACTCAGTCTAGATTATACCAGTCTGACAGGTAAATAGTAAATGTCAATAGAGTTACCTGTAGACTGGTTATCCGTGACTATATAACAGTATTTCCAGCTTCTGAGTTGACTAACAGGATAAAACTTGTCTCGATAGATGTCGATCAAAACAATGCTTTATTTAATATACAGGTGAGGCTTTTAGATCTTCTCTATATTTCTAACTATGAGGATGTTAACTGTTTAGGTTTGAAGGGATTTCTGTGAATTGAAATGGAGTTGAGCGCCTGATGGCAGTGTCTGTTTGATCTGAAGGATTAACGGTAAAATGACAGGTGAGACCAAGATTTTTAATTGTGGAATTACAGATTATCGGTCAACCACAAGAATTGGGAGGGGAGGGGGGTGGGGGATAGAAAAGAGACTGTTCCGGCTTTCAGATGCTTTTACTTTCACTTTCAAATCTGTTATCATTTTACATAGTAAAAGAATGGCCACCCATGAAAAATTTTATGAGCCCTCCTCACTTCTAAATGTCTAAAATCAAATAGCAATTTTCTATAAAATATTTGTGAAATGCCCCTAGTGATGTCATGAAATTCATTATTTTAATGGACTTAATGCAAATTGATTTTAACAGTGCCATTTACAGGGTAATCTTTAAAGAGGAACTCCCTTCACCCACTCCCCCCTCCCCTTTCACTCTTCATATTTCTCATCATTTTACATAAGGAAAGACAAGTTAGGAAAATTTTTCATTTTGAGACATAATCAAAGACATTAATATTTCAAGGTTACAGCTCAAACTTCAAAAGGTTCATTGACGTAAGGTAATTTAATATGCGAATATTTAATGAAGCAGTGTGAATATATAATTAGAAGATAACAAAAGGCATGACACTGAGATATTTTAAGAGATAGGGTGAACTAGATTTAAATTTTAATGGACAGATGCCAGGAAATTTCATTGTTCACCCAGAAAAATATATATTTCATAATTGCCATTAATATTCTAAGGGGAAAATAAACGACATAAAATATCTGGATCTACCTTGTTAGTCCCAAGTTAAAGGGCAAGTTTGTGTTAGCTTTTTAAAAATATAAACGATATTGCATAGTAATTTACAATTCAAAATGACCCCTTTTGTGATCCAATATTTCCTGTGATTAGCAAATAAATTTAAAATTTATCACGATGATCTGCTGATCAAATCTAATTATATATTGAAGGTTTACTACTGGAATATTTTAAATTGCTACCAAATTTTCAAGAAATGGGAATCGAAATTTATCTTTATTGGACAAAACTAAAATTTGGGTGTTTTAAATAAATTGCTAATCATATTTTTCAATCTAAATTGAACCCTGCTAGATTCTCAGAGAGTTCAAGATTAAAGATCTAAATAATTTGGTAAATCCTAATACGATATGAACAAATGATTTATGTGAACTCTCAAAAACACTGGAAAACCCAAATACCTTGTAAGCTATATTATCGATGTGGACTCTCTTAGAAAAATAGCAAGACTGACTAATTCAGCTATCAGTGAGACAAAGCCCATAGCAAGAGAAAATTTTAGCCTCCCCCCCCCCCCTACTGAAACCCCCCTTTAGGAAAAATTTAGACGACTTGAAAGACTTGTCGAGCCCCCCTTAAAAAATTTTGTCTCCCCCCCCATCCTAGGTTAGCTGCAGGCTTTAGTGACATCAGGTGTACCATCTGTTAATATGTTAAAAATGATTATCTTCATCTGGTTAATATCCTAGCTAAGTCTATCTTAGCTATCTGTTAATTACCAGTGATTAATTATTAATTACTTTTATTATCCTTCAGGTTAATCCCCTTATTGACTGATATTATCTCTCTGTTGTATAATTACAATAACAAAATATTTAATAATTCTTCTTTTATTTATTTTCAGAAGTTTTCACCTGTTCCAATAGACGCAACCAAGACTGAAGATATGTTAGTGGAATATTATCAACATTCTGTTAGAAATTAATCAAAACATCTCATCGAAATGGAATTTAACGAAACTCTGAAGTTAAACTCAAGCCAAGATTTCAATGTATCGGAACTGCTGTCGGCTGATTTGACCTCTAAAGTTCCCAAGGTCACATTCCTTCTGCTGTTTGGAGTAATAGGAATTGTTGGAAACGCTATGTTACTTCTGATATTGTTAAAAGGCAAGAAATCCATCATGACTGTATTGATTATAAATCTATGTTTTGTGGGTCTTTGTGAATGCTGGCTGAATATGTCCTTGGTTCTGGGAGCCTTGTTTTTAGA
>NW_008709540.1:615883-620547 GCF_000327385.1 Lottia gigantea
CCTTGGACTCTTGACGTGACATTTCTATATTTACGATTCTTTTTTTCTGCTGCTTTTCCAATCTTAACTTTTTTACTCATGAAATTTTTGTGGTCAAACCTAAAGGATATATTACTGTGTCGTCGTAGCAACTCCATCGCAGATGTCCGTGCAACGAAAAATACCAAAAATAAAAAGACTGTGAAAAAGAAGTCAGCAGGAAATGGTCATGTGATGCGTGGTCCTGTTGCCAAGGCAACAACAAATCAAGTATTTAATGTCCCAGTGTTATTTGCTACCTCAGACGGAATTCATATCGAAACAAATGAGAGTGAGAACAGCCCCAGATCAAAATCAGAGAACGATATTATCGAAGTTAAAGAAAGCGAGTTGAGGGTGATTCCAAAAGGAAAACATTGTGATGTTGTGGGACCCCCAGAACTGGATTATTGGCGTCAGGACACGAGCGATTACGATTCGTGTGGAGAGACAGAAGTTTACTCGTCGTCTCAACCAGTTTCAATGAAGCAAGCGACCCAAGATCTACTTACACAACGCTCCATTTCACAACCAGAAGTCTGTAAATCAAAGACATCTCATATTGTTTCGTTGAAGGATGCCAAGAAATCTTTCGCTGCTGATTCTGGACTTGATCTCAGCGTATCGAGCCCTTCGCTCCGACAGACATTTAATGATAAAATAAATCTGAAAGGTTGGAAATCAAATTTCAAAAATTCATTGAATCTAAATAAAACTTGGGCAGTTCGTTCTGTGAGTGTGAGCCCAGCTGGTGAAAATAGTGCTCAAAACCAATCTACTGAAAAAATGGAAAATTCCGTCCAAAAGAACATCGAGACTGTATCTAACAAACAGGACACAAAGGAAAATAAAATTTCCGAATCGCAAACATCAAAAGAGTTAGACGACCTTGATGAAGAAAACACATCAAATGAGTATCTCAGTGTGTCCCAGCGTGTAAAACGTGACTCGAAATCTCGTGGATTTTCATTCTTAGAATTGCAAATGGAAGACAAACATTCAAAATTTGATCATGTGACTAATTCTAATAAAACTTTATTGGACGAAAAGAACTGCTCAATTTCACCACATATTGTGACCCACAAACCTCCAAGGAGTGCCCAGAAAAAATCAAAATCTACAGAAGTCAGAAATTTAGGAGAAACTTTTAACATTCCATCCAAAATGGCCAATGAACCAAAATCTGATTCCAATGTCATTCCGTCCAAGAAAGGTCATCAGCGCCATGATACGTCTGATAGTCAGAAATCCCTGCTGGGGTCGGCCAGTTCCAATGAGTTGGCCAGTTTGAAGGAAGAAAGTTTCCCGAAAGAATCACTGATGAAAGATTAACAATTTGATCATGACAGGTAATTAGTGAGTTCTGTATTTTATATTTAAAGTAATACAAAAGAAATGTTGGATTGTAAAAGGGGTCATCGCTTAAATTGAACCCTGCCTCTTGCTCCAGTTCAGGTTTTGATTCTCATATATAGTCTCAAATATAGTCTCATATATAGTTCCATATATAGTCTCATATATATATAGTCTCATATATAGTCTCATATATATATAGTCTCATATATAGTCACATTTATAGTCTCGTATATAGTCTCATATATAGTCTCCTATATATCTCATATATACCTCGTATATATCTTGTATATATCTTGTATATATCTCATATATATCCCGTATATATCTTGTATATATCTTGTATATATCTTATATATAGTCTCATAAATAGTCTCATATGCAAAATTCCTCTGTTTCTGTTTTTGACTGAAGTAGTACATGTAGAAGCTCTAATTACCAGACAAGTTTTATAATTATGAACATATTAATTATATTCTCAATAGACTCCAGGACTACTAAGATTTGCAAAAAAATATATCTGCTATTAAAACAAGGGAATGGATCTGGGGGCGGTTTATGCAACAAGTTCTCTATGATTGCTGATTGTGTGACAGTAAACAAGTTTCTAGTAGAACTCGAAGTAGCTATAATTATAAAAATATTAGTTTGTCTTCTCAATGGTTTTCGTATTAGACGCTTAGTTGAATATAGATAATTGTTCAATACTTATACTTCAAATAACTTGTTCAAGACGATCAGAAGAGCTTTTCAATGATTTAATTGTTTCTCTTGAATGCTAAATGATTTTTTTCTCTGGCAAGATTCCAGTTTAGGTGCTTTATATAGTTTGTTTATCAAGTCCTTAAAAAAAAATATTATTAGTTTTACTTATACAAAAAAATTGCTAAATTGGTTTTTCTAACATTGGTATTTTAGAATTTTGTTTACTGATTTTCTCAAAAGAAATAATCTGTGGCATAAATTAGGTGTACCTAGGCTAGCTTGAAGAGTGCAGTTCACTAGGCAGAAAGTGTATACACCTGGCTTACCTATCCATTCTATCTTGATGTATTGATTAACGGATGAATGTGTTAAGAATCTATTTAATTCCTGTAAAAAAACCTGCTGACTTAAAAAATCATATTATTTTCAAACCACAATGGAATCGGTTATTGACAGCAAGCAGCGATTCTTTAAAACAATTATAAAAAATCAATAAATATCTTAAAATAAGTCAACCGTTTCAAACTGGTATTTTTACAGTGGGGACCTTGAGTAGCAGACAAACAAAGTCAATGAGAACATTTTATAGTACTTATTGACTTGTAGTGACAATCACTGCTGGGAAAAGATCCAAACTAACAAAGATCAGTTCACAAAAACACTGTCCAAGGACTAATAAAGTTTAGATAGTATTTTCATATCATTGAGACAGCCCAGTTGTTAGGGTGGGGTCCATGGGTGCTGGGGCCCCAGCAATTGAGCATTAAGCCCCAACAAAACCTTCTTCAGTTCAGCAGAGATTGATCAATCCACAAAAGCATTGTCCAAGGATTGATACTGCTTCATTATGATTTCTCTATCAGTGGTAGGGTATCTTGACTATCAAACAAAAAAAGTCAATGAAAAACAGTTACGGTACATATTCCAACAAACCTTAAAGAGATATTTCGAGGACTAATCAACAGATTAATGGAGTTTTATTTTATAAATAAACTTGATGATAACATACAGAGAATGTCAATTAAACATTGATTACCTGATTCCATCAAGACTTATTGATCTATTGAAAATAATAACATTTTAACTTATTCTATATATAGTTGACATTGAACTTATCTCTTTTTATATATTTTTATACAACTAATAACAGTTTTTGTGGTTATTAAGTTCGTAATATACTGAGTCTTACCCAACCTCTGATAGCTGAAGTGTGGCACAGGTTGTGCACGTTACAGATCCCTCGACAGTTGGAAATAGAAAAAGAGCTGACTAATGCCGCTGTCCTGGCAAAATTTCCCTCATTGCACCCTGCATGGCGTTGCCCGTCTTCATTAGCCCACATGGTGCAGAAGAGTAGGACGTAAAACTCATTTCATTTCTGATAGCTGAAATTGAACTGATATCTTTTTACACTGTGATTATATACAACTAATTGTTGATAGTTCTACTGGTTATTTAGTTTATCGATCAGTATTAATAGTTGATGATAGCTATTTTAATACAGTACTTATATTCAGTTGTCAATACATTTTTACAATTTTGAAATGAGAGGCAGAAAACAATCTTAGCTTATTTGATAGCTCTGTCAGCTAATCTGAAACTTGCTGGTCCTTACCCTAACTTTATCTGGAAATTTCTCTGCACAATTTGGGTAAAGGGAGATAAGTTGATTTGAATTTTGTTTGTTTTTTAAGATTTTATAATAATAATAATTTAATTGATCACCAATTTGTTTACCAAATCTTCCATGTATACTTAATTTTTTTTTTTTACTTTTCAGGACATAATATGAATATTTTTAGCAAGGATAAGACCAGATGTGAAAGAAATGCTTGGATAATATGATTTCCATTTTTGGGTAAAATCTTTTAAACCAAAAAATATAAGAAGACTCTCTGCACAATGTCAGGCTATTAAAAGCTTTGTACTTATACCTTGACTGTAATAGCCACCATTCTTTCTTGTACGCTAACCAGTACAACTAATCAGAGCCCTGGACAGAAAGTTTGTGAACACAAAGACATAATGTTTTCCGCCTTTCACAGGAGGGCTCTGATTGGCTGGTGGACAATCCAATGATCTGGCTGCCCTCTGTGATACAAGAAAGGTGGCTATTGTAGACAAGAAGAAGTGAAAATGAGAGGACACTGACAGTTATCTATTTACACCATTCCTGATACATGAAAGGTGGCTATGGCTAATGTAGTCAAGGTATAAGACAAAGCTTGACATTGTGAAGATGAAGAAGACAAGAAGACTAGCCTTTCTATATATAGATTATTTACGATTCTGTAACTTCTATTGTTGTTGATTGTTGTTATTTATTTATTTATTTATTTACAGAGTGAGTCTATTTTTATGAGAATAATGATATTGAGATTCTAAATATAATAAATTTGTTTTTGAGTGAATAATGGTCGTTCTTGTAACTATTTCAGTTATTTTCTTTCAATGGTTGTAAAGAGGTTGTTAGTATCTGGGTTTTAATTTGAATACTTTCCAATTTCTGTGGTTCCTGAAATTGCTTTACCTTAAAGATGGGTTTCCTTATTTATTAGTGTCAAATTAAGCAAACTATTTGATTAATT
>NW_008709540.1:620922-621995 GCF_000327385.1 Lottia gigantea
GACTAGTAAATACAGTCAAATCAACAGTCTAGAGCTCTAGTTAGACATGACTAGTAAATACAGTCAAATCAACAGTCTAGAGCTCTAGTCAGACATGACTGGTAAATACAGTCAAATCATCAGTCTAGAGCTCTAGTTAGACATGACTGGTAAATACAGTCAAATCAACAGTCTAGAGCTCTAGTCAGACATGACTGATAAATACAATCAAATCAACAGTCTAGAGCTCTAGTTAGACATGACTAGTAAATACAATCAAATCAACAGTCTAGAGCTCTAGTTAGACATGACTGGTAAATACAGTCAAATCAACAGTCTAGAGCTCTAGTTAGACATGACTAGTAAATACAGTCAAATCAACAGTCTAGAGCTCTAGTTAGACATGACTAGTAAATACAGTCAAATCAACAGTCTAGAGCTCTAGTCAGACATGACTGGTAAATACAGTCAAATCATCAGTCTAGAGCTCTAGTCAGACATGACTAGTAAATACAATCAAATCAACAGTCTAGAGCTCTAGTCAGACATGACTGGTAAATACAGTCAAATCATCAGTCTAGAGCTCTAGTCAGACATGACTAGTAAATACAATCAAATCAACAGTCTAGAGCTCTAGTCAGACATGACTAGTAAATACTATCAAATCATCAGTCTAGAGCTCTAGTCAGACATGACTGGTAAATATAGTCAAATCAACAGTCTAGAGCACTAGTCAGACATGACTGGTAAATACAGTCAAATCAACAGTCTAGAGCACTAGTCAGACAAGACTGGTAAATACAGTCAAATCAACAGTCTAGAGCACTAGTCAGACAAGACTGGTAAATACAGTCAAATCAACAGTCTAGAGCACTAGTCAGACATGACTGGTAAATACAGTCAAATCAACAGTCTAGAGCACTAGTCAGACAAGACTGGTAAATACAGTCAAATCAACAGTCTAGAGCACTAGTCAGACAAGACTGGTAAATACAGTCAAATCAACAGTCTAGAGTTCTAGTCAGACATAACTAGTAAATACAATCAAATCAACAGTCTAGAGCTCTAGTCAGACATGACTGATAAATACAATC
>NW_008709540.1:624407-625764 GCF_000327385.1 Lottia gigantea
GTTTGCCTACCTTCTCCGTGCTTGTCAGTGAACTGGAAAGCTTCAACCAATCTTAATGTTTCTTCAACAGAACGTCCCACTGGTAGGTCATTTACTGTAATCTGTCTGACAACTCCTACTTGATCAATAATAAACAAACCCCTGAAAAATAAACAACCCCCTGAAATATAAACAACCCTATAATAAACAAGCCCTGGGCTATGAACAATCCCAATAATAAACAAAGCCAATAGAATATAAAATAAATAAACCCCAATAATAAACAAAGCCACTGGAATATAAAATAAATAAACCCCAATAATAAACAAAGCCACTGGAATATAAAATAAATAAACCCCAATAATAAACAAAGCCACTAGAATATAAAATAAATAAACCCCAATAATAAACAAAGCCACTGGAATATAAAATAAATAAACCCCAATAATAAACAAAGCCACTGGAATATAAAATAAATAAACCCCAATAATTAACAAAGCCACTGGAATATAAAATAAATAAACCCCAATAATAAACAAAGCCACTAGAATATAAAATAAATAAACCCCAATAATAAACAAAGCCACTAGAATATAAAATAAATAAACCCCAATAATAAACAAAGCCACTGGAATATAAAATAAATAAACCCCAATAATAAACAAAGCCACTGGAATATAAAATAAATAAACCCCAATAATAAACAAAGCCACTGGAATATAAAATAAATAAACCCCAATAATAAACAAAGCCACTGGAATATAAAATAAACAAACCCCAATAATAAACAAAGCCACTGGAATATAAAATAAACAAACCCCAATAATAAACAAAGCCACTGGAATATAAAATAAATAAACCCCAATAATAAACAAAGCCACAGGAATATACAATAAATAAACCTATATAATAAACAAAGCCACTGGAATATAAAATAAATAAACCCCAATAATAAACAAAGCCACTGGAATATAAAATAAATATACCCCAATAATAAACAAAGCCACTAGAATATAAAATAAATAAACCCCAATAATAAACAAAGCTACTGGAATATAAAATAAATAAACCCCAATAATAAACAAAGCCACTGGAATATAAAATAAATAAACCCCAATAATAAACAAAGCCACTGGAATATAAAATAAATAAACCCCAATAATTAACAAAGCCACTGGAATATAAAATAAATAAACCCCAATAATAAACAAAGCCCACCTTAAAGCTATGCCTTCCTCTTCTAATAAAACATCATATTCTTTTGATATTTCTTTACTAAAATCTGATAGTAGGGGATACTTTAACCCTCCAAGACCACCTGACTGGAAAATACAAACAGTTTTATTTTGGTCCACTCATAGGAATGATAAAAGATTGC
>NW_008709540.1:625814-747315 GCF_000327385.1 Lottia gigantea
TAGCATGCTACAGATTCATCAGATCATAAATAGTTAGTGGAGTCACCCAAAGAAAAAATAAATTAAGCTCTGTGGTTTTATCAATTAGCAATAACATTGTTGCTCCATTAAAAAAATGTTTGCCTACCTTCTCCGTGCTTGTCAGTGAACTGGAAAGCTTCAACCAATCTTAATGTTTCTTCAACAGAACGTCCCACTGGTAGGTCATTTACTGTAATCTGTCTGACAACTCCTACTTGATCAATAATAAACAAACCCCTGAAAAATAAACAACCCCCTGAAATATAAACAACCCTATAATAAACAAGCCCTGGGCTATGAACAATCCCAATAATAAACAAAGCCAATAGAATATAAAATAAATAAACCCCAATAATAAACAAAGCCACTGGAATATAAAATAAATAAACCCCAATAATAAACAAAGCCACTGGAATATAAAATAAATAAACCCCAATAATAAACAAAGCCACTAGAATATAAAATAAATAAACCCCAATAATAAACAAAGCCACTGGAATATAAAATAAATAAACCCCAATAATAAACAAAGCCACTGGAATATAAAATAAATAAACCCCAATAATTAACAAAGCCACTGGAATATAAAATAAATAAACCCCAATAATAAACAAAGCCACTGGAATATAAAATAAATATACCCCAATAATAAACAAAGCCACTAGAATATAAAATAAATAAACCCCAATAATTAACAAAGCTACTGGAATATAAAATAAATAAACCCCAATAATAAACAAAGCCACTGGAATATAAAATAAATAAACCCCAATAATAAACAAAGCCACTGGAATATAAAATAAATAAACCCCAATAATTAACAAAGCCACTGGAATATAAAATAAATAAACCCCAATAATAAACAAAGCCCACCTTAAAGCTATGCCTTCCTCTTCTAATAAAACATCATATTCTTTTGATATTTCTTTACTAAAATCTGATAGTAGGGGATACTTTAACCCTCCAAGACCACCTGACTGGAAAATACAAACAGTTTTATTTTGGTCCACTCATAGGAATGATAAAAGATTGCTGTTTGTCAGGATCCCCAAAAAAAACAGGTTATTTTGACTCACAAATTGCTATGTTACAGTACTTACATTATGTTGGACAGTGCTGGTATCATAACATAGTCTTATTCAAGGGTCTTATTACACATGTTTTCAAGATATTTATAAAAATTATAAACCAACCTTCCTGGGCATATTGATCCAAGCAAGATGGCTGAAATGTGAGTCTGTAGATACACCAACCACCTCTGTATTTAATGCATGAAATTTATCGATGTTATCACTAAACGCGATAATTTCTGTTGGACACACAAACGTACTGAAATAAGATCGTCAAAATATGAAACATGTCTTCAGAATGATTTGACTGAGAGGGAAGATGAAAGACAGGCCTTTATGTTGCTACTCAGCAAGGGTGTTCATTTCGCCATTTTGCAGATTTGGCATGCCCAAAATGTCAGGCTTCCAGTGGATATCAAGTATAGGTCCCATATTGACCAATCTGTTCATAGATAATGCCTTTTGTAACCTTTTCTTGCGTAAATAAATTAATAATGCATAGCCTAAATTTGACCCTTTTTCAATAATTATTTCTGGCAATTTCTGCAATATCTGGGTGTTTTTGCCTACTGTTTTAAAATTCCAACTCCCCCATCTAAACAAGTTTTCCCCTGTCAGCACCCTTGAGTGTAAAGCTGTCATTAAATACTCACAAATCTAGAGGGTAGAAAAACAGAACAAGATATTTTCCACGGAAGTCTGAAAGTTGGATATTCTTAAACTGACCATTGACTACAGCTTGTCCAGAAAAATCTGGGGCTGTCTGCTGGATCCGAGGTGACCATAATGACCCACCTGATAATATAAATCGGAAGCCATGAAGACAACATTACAGTGTTAAGGCTCACCCCTCAAGGTAAGAAAAATTTATTTTAATTTTAAAGCGTTTTCAAGAAAGAGGTCAATAACTCCTATAAAACAATTGTTTTTTTTGGGGATTTTGATAGGGTTCATCCATGGGTGATAATAAACAGTTACACCAAGTTTCTTCAATATTCGCCAAGAATTGTGCCTCCTAGAGTGTTTACAAGCTAGAAATCAAACGAGTTTCCAAGCACAAAGGCAATTACTCATACTTGTTATTTTTCAATTCCTCAGATTTTCAATAGGTTTCATCCTTGGGTGATTACGAACACTTTTGTCAAATGTAGAGTGTGGACGGACGGACATGGGTGACAGCAATATACGCCCCCCAATTTCATGTGGGCGTATAAAAATGAAGTCTAAGATCATCAGACCTAGCTGGGTTTTACTATATAGAGTATGATATATAGACACAGCTTTATGTAACAACAATCACTGGTTAAAGTAAATGAATTAAAAAAGATTAATTGAAGATTAAATAAACAACTATTGCTGGTATTGGAGTCTTTTATTAATAGAAATTACATTGTTCATATAACTAACTATGCTTAAAGTTGGAAATTGTTTTGAATATGAATAATTACAAGTTGATAAGTTTATCATATGCATGCGATAAACGAACACCTTCATCTCTGTTAAGGTCAGGCTGATATCTTCTGATGTGGATAGCTTCATGAAGTCTCCTGGTTTTATCTATGTGCTTATTGATTGTCAGTATGTTGGTGTTGTCAAAGTTGACTTTATGTCCTGTTTTCCTTCCCATAGCAAGATGTTCAGCCACAGCAGATGTTCCTTCATTGCCGGGCTTGTCTTGATGGTCTTTGAGTCGAACATCAAGGGGTCTCTTTGTTTCCCCTATATACGAGCTTCCACAGGAGCACTCAACTTGGTAGACACATCCCTTAGGTTTTTGGTTGTTGGAGGGATTCAATTTACCACTGGCTCTGAGCAAATCTTTAAGCGTTGAGTTGCCAGAGAACACTGTTTCAATGCCGACTGACTTTTTCAGGAATCTATATGACAGCCTTTGAGGAAAAGACCATGGAAACCTCTCCGATCTCACCAATCTGCTGGTTCCGGAAAGTTGATGACACCTTTGTCATGCTTAGAGCTGAAGATTACCCATCAGCTCTACTTCAGCATCTTAATGCTCAGCATAAGAGGATCAATTTCACCATGGAAGCAGAAGAAGATGACTCTATACCCTTTCTGGATGTGAGAATTAAGCGGTTAGGCGGTCAGTTGAAGACATGCGTGTATAGGAAACCTACACATACAGATCAGTATGTGAACTACCATTCCAACACCCCTCAACATGTCAAAAGGGCAGCCATCACAGCGCTGGTCAGAAGAGCTAAAAGGATTTGTGACCCAGAATACTTTCAACAAGAATTACAACACATCAAGAAAGTATTCTGCTTGCACAACAACTACCCTCCAGCCTTTGTACATCAAGCTTTTCGATCCGTATTAATGGCAAAACCAACCAACCAACAGCCTAATCTCAACAGACCATCAACCCGCTTAGCTATCCCATTCATCTCATACCAAATCAAGAAGATCCTGAAAAAGTCAGTCGGCATTGAAACAGTGTTCTCTGGCAACTCAACGCTTAAAGATTTGCTCAAGGAGTTAAATTTTCCATAACAGACAGAGATAAAGTTTGCTAATGGAGACTTAATCTGTCTAGATCTCTGTGTCTGTCAAAAACATAATAATGTTTCACTTGAAACTTAATTCTAGTAAAAATTTACTACAAAAAGGGACATAATTCATGATAAATCAATTTTCAATAAATTTCAAATTTAAATATCAACAGAGAAACTGACCTGAAATACACTGAATACAAAATATTGACAATTCACAGCAGAATTCGTATTTCTATAGAATAAAATATAAAACCCCTCCAGAATATTATATAATAAATAAAATAGGCTTATTATATACCAATTTTTATTTTTCACTACAATCGTCTGCCTATATATAATTGTTTCTCTCTATACTAAATAGCAATACTATGACAGCATGTCCCTGATACCATTATAGGCAAAAACCCTAACTAAACTAAACTAAAAAGAAAATAAAGAAATACCGCTGAAGTCAGAGAAAATACGATGTATATCTATAGTCCCTGACGCAATGTTAACGGGGATCAGCATGCTGTTACAGTATTGTTTTATAACATATCTTAAGTTTCTTTGAATCTTTTCGTTGTATCAACATGTTGTGATGTTTGGCCATGGTAAAACTAAGTTTAATAAATAGCAACATCGGGTGGTTTCAACCCAGGGTGGTTTACCCCAGGGTGGTTTTACCCCAGGGTGGTTTTACCCCAGGGTGGTTTTAACCAGGGTGGTTTTACCCCAGGGTGGTTTTACCCCAGGGTGGTTTATACTGGTTGAAATATGTGATTTTGAGCACCCAAAACTGTTCTTTTGCAAGAATTGTTTTGTTTTTCAACTTTTCACCTCTACAAGATCCTTTGTATCTTTTTGTTGTGATGTTAATGATAGTTAAAGTTTTATATACGATTCAGATACAAACTGACACTTCAGACCAGGGCTGCTGATATATTTTTTCTCAATCGGACCTTTTTCAACGGATGTTTTGTTGGTAATAAGACACTACTCTAGGACTATTAGTATCCTACTGTAACTGTATTTTTAATATAACGAATGAGTGGTAATAATTATTATAACTGGTATTTTTACTTTCATTACATTTTAACACTGTCATACATCACATTACAAAAACAAATATAAAGATAGTGGACCACAGCCATATACGCCCACCACGGCATGAGGATGGTAAATATTCAAGATTTTTGGGCAAGGGCAATAACTCTGCTTCTAACAGTTCAAAATAGCTCAAATTCGAACTTGATCTTTGTTTTACACATACCGAATTTCATTTGATTCCATAAAAAAATCTAGTTTTAGAGCGTTTACAAGCAAATGTTGACGGGCGGACAGACCGACTGATGGACAGGGGTGCCAACAATATACGTCCACAAAGAGAGATGTGGGCGTATAAAAAAGGTAACATTTGTTATTTACAATGGTAGCCCGTGAAACCAAAGGGGATATTGCATGTTCGAAAATATTGTTTGCCCTCTTCTCCTCTGACGCTTTTCCGTGATGGTATTCCCACACTTATGTTTATAGTTGAAATTTATATCTATAGTCAAAACAAATTTACTACAAAAAGGGGACATAATTCATGATAATTCAACTGTTAATAATTTTAAAATTTTAAACATGAACAGAGAAACTGAGAAGTACCGAATATTCTAGAGTGTTTAAAAGCTGAAAATTTAATGTGTTTTCAAGCACAAGGGTAATTACTCATACTTATTATTTTTCAATTCCTCTGATTTTCAATAGGTTTCATTCTTGGGTGATTACGAACACTCACACCAAATTTTGACAAATGTAGAGTGTGGACGGACGGACAGACATGGGTGACAGCAATATACACCCCCCCATTTCATGTGGGCGTATAAAAATGTCTAAGATCATCAGACCTAGCTGGGTTTTACTATATAGAGTATGTTATATCTAGCTGATTATAAACAAGTTACTATTATAGACGTTGTAGTCAAACAGATATAATATTATGAACAAGGATTGTTATTCAACGCTTTTATTCAACAGTCTTATTGTATATTAAATACTACAGGCCTCTATCATTCACTACCTTTCACATTGAAATCTATCTGTCATTTATATAATTATTTCATCCTGATAAAATTGGTAAGGAGTTAAATCTTCCATAACAGACAGAGATAAAGTTTGCTAATGGAGACTAAATTTGTCTAGATCTCTGTGTCTGTCAAAAACATAATAATGTTTCACTTGAAACTTAATTCTAGTAAAAATTTACTACAAAAAGGGACATAATTCATGATAATCAATTTTCAATAAATTTCAAATTTAAATATCAACAGAGAAACTGACCTGAAATACACTGAATACAAAATATTGACAATTCACAGCAGAATTCGTATTTCTATAGAATAAAATATAAAACCCCTCCAGAATATTATATAATAAATAAAATAGGCTTATTATATACCAATTTTTATTTTTCACTACAATCGTCTGCCTATATATAATTGTTTCTCTCAATACCAAATAGCAATACTATGACAGCATGTCCCTGATACCATTATAGGCAAAAACCCTTACTAAAAGAAAATAAAGAAATACCGCTGAAGTCAGAGAAAATACGATGTATATCTATAGTCCTTGACGCAATGTTAACGGGGATCAGCATGCTGTTACAGTATTGTTTTATAACATATCTTAAGTTTCTTTGAATCTTTTCGTTGTATCAACATGTTGTGATGTTTGGCCATGGTAAAACTAAATTTAATAAATAGCAACATCGGGTGGTTTCAACCCAGGGTGGTTTACCCCAGGGTGGTTTTACCCCAGGGTGGTTTATACTGGTTGAAATATGTGATTTTGAGCACCCAAAACTGTTCTTTTGCAAGAATTGTCTTGTTTTTCAACTTTTCACCTCTACAAGATCCTTTATATCTTTTTGTTGTGATGTTAATCATAGTTAAAGTTTTATATACGATTCAGATACAAACTGACACTTCAGACTTATTTTTTCACAATCGGACCTTTTTCAACGGATGTTTTGTTGGTAATAAGACACTACTCTAGGACTATTAGTATCCTACTGTAACTGTATTTTTAATATAACGAATGAGTGGTAATAATTATTATAACTGGTATTTTTACTTTCATTACATTTTAACACACTGTCATACATCACATTACAAAAACAAATATAAAGATAGTGGACCACAGCCATATACGCCCACCACGGCATGCGGATGATAAATATTCAAGATTTTTGGGCAAGGGCAATAACTCTGCTTCTAACAGTTGAAAATAGCTCAAATTCGAACTTGATCTTTGTTTTACACATACCGAATTTCATTTGATTCCATAAAAAAATCTAGTTTTAGAGCGTTTACAAGCAAATGTTGACGGGCGGACAGACCGACTGATGGACAGGGGTGCCAACTATATACGTCCACAAAGAGAGATGTGGGCGTATAAAAAAGGTAACATTTGTTATTTACAATGGTAGCCCGTGAAACCAAAGGGGATATTGCATGTTCGAAAATATTGTTTGCCCTCTTCTCCTCTGACGCTTTTCCGTGATGGTATTCCCACACTTATGTTTATAGTTGAAATTTATATCTATAGTCAAAACAAATTTACTACAAAAAGGGGACATAATTCATGATAATTCAACTGTTAATAATTTTAAAATTTTAAACATGAACAGAGAAACTGAGAAGTACCGAATATTCTAGAGTGTTTAAAAGCTGAAAATTTAATGTGTTTTCAAGCACAAGGGTAATTACTCATACTTATTATTTTTCAATTCCTCTGATTTTCAATAGGTTTCATTCTTGGGTGATTACGAACACTCACACCAAATTTTGACAAATGTAGAGTGTGGACGGACGGACAGACATGGGTGACAGCAATATACACCCCCCCATTTCATGTGGGCGTATAAAAATGTCTAAGATCATCAGACCTAGCTGGGTTTTACTATATAGAGTATGTTATATCTAGCTGATTATAAACAAGTTACTATTATAGACGTTGTAGTCAAACAAGATATAATATTATGAACAAGGATTGTTATTCAACGCTTTTATTCAACAGTCTTATTGTATATTAAATACTACAGGCCTCTATCATTCACTACCTTTCACATTGAAATCTATCTGTCATTTATATAATTATTTCATCCTGATAAAATTGGTAAGGAGTTAAATCTTCCATAACAGACAGAGATAAAGTTTGCTAATGGAGACTAAATTTGTCTAGATCTCTGTGTCTGTCAAAAACATAATAATGTTTCACTTGAAACTTAATTCTAGTAAAAATTTACTACAAAAAGGGACATAATTCATGATAATCAATTTTCAATAAATTTCAAATTTAAATATCAACAGAGAAACTGACCTGAAATACACTGAATACAAAATATTGACAATTCACAGCAGAATTCGTATTTCTATAGAATAAAATATAAAACCCCTCCAGAATATTATATAATAAATAAAATAGGCTTATTATATACCAATTTTTATTTTTCACTACAATCGTCTGCCTATATATAATTGTTTCTCTCAATACCAAATAGCAATACTATGACAGCATGTCCCTGATACCATTATAGGCAAAAACCCTTACTAAAAGAAAATAAAGAAATACCGCTGAAGTCAGAGAAAATACGATGTATATCTATAGTCCTTGACGCAATGTTAACGGGGATCAGCATGCTGTTACAGTATTGTTTTATAACATAACTTAAGTTTCTTTGAATCTTTTCGTTGTATCAACATGTTGTGATGTTTGGCCATGGTAAAACTAAGTTTAATAAATAGCAACATCGGGTGGTTTCAACCCAGGGTGGTTTACCCCAGGGTGGTTTTACCCCAGGGTGGTTTATACTGGTTGAAATATGTGATTTTGAGCACCCAAAACTGTTCTTTTGCAAGAATTGTCTTGTTTTTCAACTTTTCACCTCTACAAGATCCTTTATATCTTTTTGTTGTGATGTTAATCATAGTTAAAGTTTTATATACGATTCAGATACAAACTGACACTTCAGACTTATTTTTTCACAATCGGACCTTTTTCAACGGATGTTTTGTTGGTAATAAGACACTACTCTAGGACTATTAGTATCCTACTGTAACTGTATTTTTAATATAACGAATGAGTGGTAATAATTATTATAACTGGTATTTTTACTTTCATTACATTTTAACACTGTCATACATCACATTACAAAAACAAATATAAAGATAGTGGACCACAGCCATATACGCCCACCACGGCATGAGGATGGTAAATATTCAAGATTTTTGGGCAAGGGCAATAACTCTGCTTCTAACAGTTCAAAATAGCTCAAATTCGAACTTGATCTTTGTTTTACACATACCGAATTTCATTTGATTCCATAAAAAAATCTAGTTTTAGAGCGTTTACAAGCAAATGTTGACGGGCGGACAGACCGACTGATGGACAGGGGTGCCAACAATATACGTCCACAAAGAGAGATGTGGGCGTATAAAAAAGGTAACATTTGTTATTTACAATGGTAGCCCGTGAAACCAAAGGGGATATTGCATGTTCGAAAATATTGTTTGCCCTCTTCTCCTCTGACGCTTTTCCGTGATGATATTCCCACACTTATGTTTATAGTTGAAATTTATATCTATAGTCAAAACAAATTTACTACAAAAAGGGGACATAATTCATGATAATTCAACTGTCAATAATTTTTACATTTTAAACATGAACAGAGAAACTGAGAAGTACCGAATATAAAATATTGAAAATTCACAACAGAATTAATATCTATGATAATAAAACATATCTCCCCTCCAGGTTGTGCCAATGACCAATTTTTATTTTCACTAAAAGTGTCTGCCTATATATAATTGTTTCTCACCTATTCCTAAAAACAATACTGTGATAGCGTGTGCCCTGATTCATTTGTAAAACTAACGTTTCTCATTTATAAAACTCCAGCTACCGCAGAGGGTAGTTATAATATTGTTTTGTGGGTTTAGCTACATTAAAATGGGTGAATGTGTACAAAGTTCATAATAATAATAATAATAGTTATTAAATCCTATCTCCCCATTTTTCAAAGAGTCGCAGTGACTTAGTGAATTTGACGCTTACACGATAACCAGAGTTCTCTCCAAGCATAGATCAAAATAATTCCTTCTGATTTTTCATACCATTTTCAGTGATGCAGAACAGAGAGACTTATATGGAAAAAGCGTCTAGTCGTTCGGACAATAAACTGAGACCCTGTGTGCTACAGGCTGTGCATGTTAAAAAACCCTCGACAGTTGGAAATTGAAAAGGAGTAATAGTCTAATGCCACCGTCCTGACAAGAGTTTTCCTCATTGCAAACTGTCTTCATTAGATCAATAAAGGTAGGATGTTAACCTCCATTTATCTTTGTATGTATTTCAGCAATATCTGGGTAACCTGTTATTGAATGTGTCTAATCTGTACACACTACACAAGGTATATAATATAATGATACAGGTCACCATCTGACTTAGAACATATTTCCAATAAAAATCTACTGGAAGAAGGGACATATTTCATGGTAATTACATTTTCAATAATAATACCCTGTATGGCTATCAACAACCAAACCAACAACACAGAATCATCTAATTTGAACCAATCCAACTACTACGACTACGACCTAGTTAGCAATAACAGCAACTGCCAACATTAACTTGCCATCTACCAACCAACCATATATGGCAATATTCTGACAGCATGTCCCAATACCATGAAGCAAAACCTTAATAAACTGAACAATGTTAGCCAATTCCCTGCTATATGATAATGATAAGGGCATGCTGTTACAATGTTGTTTTGAGGGTAGGTGTCATTATTTAAATGGGGTATAAATGAGTCTAAATCCTTTCTCCCCGTCCCAGCGTTCAACAAAATCATTTTGCTGAATTGGATTAGGATGCTGTTAAATAAAATATTGTTTTGAGGGGATCAGTATGTTGTTACAATATTGTTTTGAGGGGATCAGTATGTTGTTACAATATTGTTTTGAGGGGATCAGTCTGTTGTTACAATATTGTTTTGAGGGGATCAGTATGTTGTTACAATATTGTTTTGAGGGGATCAGTATGTTGTTACAATATTGTTTTGAGGGGATCAGTCTGTTGTTACAATATTGTTTTGAGGGGATCAGTCTGTTGTTACATATTGTTTGGAGGGGATCAGTATGTTGTTACAATATTGTTTGGAGGGGATCAGTATGTTGTTACAATATTGTTTTGAGGGGATCAGTCCGTTACAATATTGTTTTGAGGGGATCAGTATTTTGTTGCATTATGTCCTACTGATTACGATAAAAGAATCAACATGTCTACAAAGATTTATCGGAGAACTCGTAGCTATAAAAGTCATTTGATCGAATACTGATAAAGATCTAGGCCCTAAATGAAATCGTAAATAAAAACAATCTTCATTGTTAAAGACTATTTTGGTAATGAATAGGCCTAGACATCAATGATGAAGATACAGGTCACTTCTTTGATTTATTTCATAGAAGCATTCTATAAATAGCATCACATCCATCCAGGTGTTGTGGGGTAACATATTGAATTGATAGCAAACAAGTTTCAGTACATTAATTGAGTACCGTTGTTGAAAATATTATTCCCTTTTGAAATTGTCTGTACATCCAATATCATTAGTAAAATTTAAAGTTTGTCATAAGATGATCAAAATTATACATGCCTTCCATTTTTAATTACTATTAGTAATATTAAACACATTTACATTTCAATAGATTTAGTTCTCTTTCAACTTTTGATTTGTAGATGGGTTGAAGGCCTATATAAGATTTAATTATGTTGGCGTTATATGATAAAGTTAACTTTAAATAGGTGAATCATACCTCTGTTAAGCACCTCCCTCCAGGAAGCTACCTATCTTGAGTATTTCTTTAACAAGGTATCTTTAAAGTACACACCCTATAGAAATCTTCACCCAGTACCTTGAACAAAATTGATGGTTAATGTCTTACGTAATTTTAAATTTCACTTGTTAGAAATTTTCATGATGAGATATCTTTATTATGTACATTACTTATGCACCTGATAAGTATTTGACACCTGATTCGACACTTGAGGACTTTAATACCCGTAAGAAGGTAGGACAGAAATATACAAAGATTAGCAACAACCTGACTTTTCTACTAAGATGCAGAGATAAGAATATCATCCCTAAGACTATCACCCTCACCCTCAACATATGTTGCTAAAGGATTGTGAGAAGTATTTAAAATTAGTCACTTTTCTAGGTTTCCATCCTATAAAATTGGTAACATTTACATCTTCAATAACAGAAAAAAATGTTTGCTATATAAACTAACAAAGACTTACTGCCTCTATCCCTACCAAAATACTTTTATATTAACACTCAAAACATAGTTCAATTGGCAATACAAATTTATTAAAGTAAGGGACATAATTCATGATAAATCAATTATCAATAATTTTCAAGTTTGACCATTGAAAGACCATCTTAGAAGAAATATATCAAACTTAATATATTGACAATTCACAGCAGAAATAACATTACTATAAATATCAAATATTTCCCCTCCAGAATATTATATAATAACTAAAATAGACTTGTTATACACCAATTTTTATTTTCACTAGAATCATCTACCTATATATAATTGTTTCTCTATTAAACAAGTAGCAATACTGTGACAGCATGTAACATGATAACATGTTCAGGGTCTCCACCAGTCTCCACCAGTTGGGGACAAAATGCAGTAAGGTCAAAATGCAGTAAGGTTCGGCTGTTCTATCTTACCTGTAACAGTGGGGTTCTAAATACAGTAGGGCTCTGCTGGTGTATCTTATCTGTAGCAGTAGGGCTCTGCTGAAATAGGGTTCAATATAGATTGCAAAGTTATCAGACCAAATTTTAGATTTGGCTAATCAAGTTAAATTTTGATTCATATATCTTAAAAATACTGTAGCAATGTAAAATGTTTCAGTAGTAAACCTTCAAATAAACAATTTGATTAGATTAGCACATTGCCGTGATAAATTTTTAATTTATTTTCTAATCACAGGAAATATAGGATCACAAAAGGGGTCATTTTGAATTGCAAACTGCTATGCGATACTACTTAAATCCTGCGATTAATTGTTCGGAAAATAAACCGAGGCCCAGTGTGCTACAGACTGTCCACATTAAAGTTTCAATTTTCATTTTTACTAGAATCGTCTACCTATATATATAATTGTTTCTCACCAACCTAATATGGCAATATTGTGACAACTTGTCCTAACACCATGTAACCTTTTACTAAGCTAAACATAATGAGATGACAAACTAAACTAAATGATAAGGGCATGTTGTTACAATACTGTTTTAAGAATAGGTGTTATCATTATCAAAAGGGGTTTATATGTATCTAAACCGTTTCTCTCAGGCTCAGAGTTCAACGATATCGTTTTCGCTGAAATTGTGAAGTTTTTTGTTTTTACATAAAAAGCTATAGTGGGACATATATTTCATTTGTCTGATGTCCAATAAGTTCTTCTTTGGGTTATTACAAATACACCAACTTCTGTCAAAGTCTGTCGAACTATCTTACGTGTCCGGAAAGACAGACAGGGGCGAAGACTTTATAGAGACGTATAAAAAGTGACGGCATATATAATATCACAGGTCATCATCTGATTTACAAAACATATTTCCATTAGCAGTAACTTAAATTATTGGATAAAGGGACATAATTCATGATAAATCAATTATCAATAATTTTCAAGTTTGACCATTGAAAGACCATCTTAGAAGAAATATACCAAACCTAATATTGATAATTACAGCTGAATTAATATTACTATAAATAACAAATATTTGACCTCCAGAATATTATATAATAACTAAAATAGACTTGTTATATACCAATTTTTATTTTCACTAGAATCATCTACCTATATATAATTGTTTCTCTACTTAACAAGTAGCAATACTGTGACAGCATGTCCCAATACCATGAAGCCTTACTAAACTAAACAGACAAAAATAAACCCTGCCAAATGATAAAGGGATTAGCATGCTGTCGGAATATTGTTTTGAGGGGGACAAATTTGTCTAAACCTCTCTCTCTCCAGTTGATAATATTGTGAAGTTATTGGTTTTTACATAAATATCAATAGAGGGAGAAACTCCCCCTCCCCCCTTTATTTGATTGTTTGACTACTGAGTATTTGAATTTTCTTAATATAGTCCATATTTTATGCCCCCAAGTTGTTATGTAAAAGGGACAGGTGCATCATTTTGGGGGGTTGATTTTAGACTTGAATATATGAAATTTTACTCACTATTTCTATATGTTTCTTCTATATATCACAGAGTATCTTATCTTGAGAAGTCGTCATTTTAACATTCAAATGCAGATAATTCTGGACACATGGATTTGAAGGCTCAAATTTCGACAGTGAGATGTAAATATTATTACTGATTAGCTCAGCTAAAAAAATTCCTGTTTCTGAGACAAAAAGTATGATTGGTCAAAATAAATCTTGAACCTGTCCCTTAAGATACACATAATCTAGTTTATACCCTGTCTATTCGTTTAACCACAGTTGTCTGTGAAAGAGATGGAGGTCACAGTTCTTTTTTTTGTCAGATTATTATAAAGATTATGTGTAGAACGTAAATAATTTGAATACTTACTGCAGCTGATTGGTCGAATTGAATTCTGTGATGGCAGCTTGGTTACAGAACTTCCACTTAAAACACTTTTAGTGGACTTCAATAAATTCTGTTGTTTTCTAACCTAAAATAATGTTGATGAAAGTCAAGGGCTGCTAACTCGCAAACTTTTGTCAAAGTAAAGCAAATTGTTTATTAAATAATTTCTATTAAATGCTTCACTGACTAAAACATTCAAAATGTAAGCTTAATAATGCTACATGACTGCTGTTGTGTTGTTAATTCAACTTTCAATTTATGGGGATATGGAAGTTAACTTTTTCATGCTTGTTAAAGGGATTGTAAAGACGTTTTCTCAAAATTTTATGTGTATCAGGGACCCCATTAGCATCAAGTCTGTGGTTCCTGCAATTTCACTAAAAGTATGTGTTTAATGAAATCACTAATCGAGAAGTCCTTAAGTGGTCCAGCATATTTTGTGATAAGTGACGTCATCAAATACTTACTTTTAGTAAGTCTGATTGAAAATTGGAATGATGTAATTTGATGCTATCAGGGTCCAGATACACATAAAAAATTTAGAAAACCTCTATCCAACCCCTTTAACAATTATAGGAATTTCCCTTATGACAAGTTCAAACGCTTGTCGAATATTACGTTACTTTAATGGAATTCCATTTTAGAATTTTGTAAAGTGTGAGAACATGACGTTTTGGGGGCGACCATTTTGACTAATGATTTTGATTGAAATCAAAGAGTAATTTTAGGGACCAATTTGTCTAATTTTGACTGATGTTTCCATTTCGGTTAGGTGCCAAGTTGACTATAATAACCTGACTTTTTTTATTCTTAAGATGGGAAATTACACCTCAACTGTAGGTATTTCCGAATATGAGTTCAAACGGTAATATTCTCTTGTAGAAAGCATGTTTAATCAGTAAAATGGTGATCAAATGGTCATTATAGTGATAATGGTCATCAATATGTGCTAATGTTGTTCTGAACAAGTTAATCTTCAGAAGCAGAATGATGCTCCTGTAGCATCGGATGGCTTACATTTTTAATGTTTCGCCAATAAAGCAAATATATCTGGAAATTCAAAAAAACTTTTTACACAGATAATAACTTGCACACAATTCAGTCAACTGACACAAGACAAGTACAAATTTGTTGCATCATCATTTCCCAATCTGAAAGGCCAATATTTGATTTACAGCTATTTCCTGATTTCCCTCACATAATATTAAAAATGAGGAAAAATCCCCATAAAACAGGGTCAAGTTTTTCTGACCCACTCCAGTCGAAAACTGTCAAGATAGCTATCAGAGGCTGGAATTGATGAAAATGTTTCTGACTACCCCTTTGTCTCAATTCAGTAATAGTTAGCAAAACAAAACACGACAAATCTCTTGCCAATTTAGAGCGCACAAACAAAAAACCTTTCAGGGGTGCAGAAGGTGTGTAAATAAAAATATTTGATCATGAAACGGTTAGGAACAATTACCGTTGAAAAAATATGTCTGCAAAAAGATGCCATTTTTCACGTGTAGTGTATTATGAAAGGAATGACCTTCACTCCTAACCTGAGCTTGACGACCTTGACCTTTATCTCTACCAGCGCCACCGGAAGTAGGTAAATACCTTTGTAAACAATCCGATTTCCATTTGACATTTTCTTACTCTGATTCATTTTTTGCTTGCAAAATGTCAGGTTAATGTCACTTAACATCCGCAGCAAATAGACAGGTACTTTTACATTCTTAATTTTCATTTTATCATTTTGGACGAATGGGCATTTATAAATTGCATTGCTGATTAAAAACAGGTGTGTGTGTTTTGCCAACCTATATTCAAGAGTTCAAGAGTCCACTAATACACCTATTTGTCATTAATCACCCATTCTAGGCCGGCACATGTTTCGTATATAAAATTGATCATCAGCCCAGCTAGTATTGATATGGTAGCTAAAGTTTCACCAAATTCATTGATTTAGGTTGCTAGTTAGCTGGGGTAAGTGAGTTTAACTAAACTAAGGCTTGACTGGTGTCTCCCACTGACACTGTGATGTGGGAAAGCCCTTACACATTATCTTTAAATTTCAATTTCTGTTTCGATTGTATCACATGGTGTTGGATGCTTTACTGTTGATGTGGTAAACACCCAATATATTCTTCCAAATCTTGACAGATGTGAGATACCATATTTATAGTTTAATACATGCAGACACAGTGGCTAATATTTTTGCATTTGGGGGCGTGACAGAGAGTTTTTCTTATTCAAAATTTACTATTAAATTTAATAGAGGTCACTGAAATCAGGTCATTCAAATTAGAGAAAAAAATTTGGGGTTTTCCCACAAGGTAGAAGGCTTGTAATATATTTTCATAATGCTAGTCAATTTTATTTTATGATACAGTTATATTTGTTTTTTTTAAATACTGATATTTAAAAGGGAAAGTTTTCAATCATTTTTTGAAAATTTATTGGTATGTCGTCTTCTATAATAGAATACAGGGTGTGATATTTTTAACTGAGATTAAACACGCTTTCTACAAGAGAATATTACCGTCTGAATTCATATTCGGAAACTATAACTCTTTAAATTTTTAGAATGTTTTTGACTTCCAGTATTCAATTTATATAATCAAAGTGACAAAATAAAAATTTTAAATCAGCATTGTTGGACAGTAAAACTCATTTATTTGTTTATTTGTTATACAATTGATTTTTTTTCTTTTTCTCCGGAACGTCTCTAGCTCTAACTAAAAATGGTAAAGTATCTCTGTTTTGCCCCAAGATCTTTAAATGAGCTGCAATCAAAAATGAACTGATACATACAGCTGAATAGGCCTATCCTAACTGATACATACAGCTGAATAGGCCTATCCTAACTGATACATACAGCTGAATAGGCCTATCTTAACTGATACATACAGCTGAATAGGCCTATCCTAACTGATACATACAGCTGAATAGACCTATCCTAACTGATACATACAGCTGAATAGGCCTATCCTAACTGATACATACAGCTGAATAGGCCTATCTAAACTGATACATACAGCTGAATAGGCCTATCCTAACTGATACATACAGCTGAATAGGCCTTCCTAACTGATACATACAGCTGAATAGGCCTATCCTAACTGATATTATTGCTAAACCGGAAGTGACATATTGCATAATGTGCACAAAATTTGTTTGGAGTCTGTAGAGCTTATTGATGGACCAATTTATATCTGATTATGTTTTTCAGAAGTTTGCAATCAGGAAGAATGGCAACAGATGCTTTAGATGTGGATGATTTAGTTCTTGATTTGAAAAATTCTGAAGATTTTGTGGGAGAAGACAAGAATTTTGACCCGTTTAAAACCAGTTTAACTGACAACTCAATCAAGGAATTAAATAGACACAAACAGGATAATTTTCCAGATCTTTTAGGCTCTACTCAACTTGTTGAAACAAATATCAAGAATGCATTGAATGATCCATTCGGAGCTCTTTCACAAGGTGCCTCTCTGTCTACAAATACAGCCTTCAATAATGATCCATTTGGTGACCTGGAATCGACTGGACATCCATCCAAAAATCAGATACCTGATCCCTTTTCAAATAACAACCAGGTAAAAGATCCTGTTCAAGATTTAGAAGGAAATCTTCCTGCTGTGTCTATTAAACCCAATGAAATTGGCAGCTTCACAAAACAGGAGGATAAAGACGCATTTGGTGCCTTAATGGGAGACAATCCAGACGTACTTCCTGAATCAACTTTCGCACCTTTAGATCCCTTTTCTTCCAATAAACTTGGGGAAAATGCTGCTGCAGATCCATTTGGAACAGGATTGGACCCTATTAGCAATTCAGATCCCTTTGGAACTGCCAATCCACCTGGCAACGCAGATCCCTTTGGAACTGCCAATCAACCTAGCAACTCAGATCTATTTGGTGCTGAGTCAAACTCAACAAGCAGCTCAGATCTATTTGGAACAGCAAATCTGCCAGGCAACTCAGATCTATTTGGAACAGTGAACCCATCTGGCAATGCAGATCCCTTTGGAACATCAAATCAACCTTGCAACTCAGATCCATTTGGAACAGCAAATCCCCCAAGCAACTCAGATAACCCAGATCCCCTTGGAACAGCAAATCCATCAAGCAACTCTGACAACTTCGGGATGGTGCCTACTTCTACAAGTATTCAAGATCCATTTGGGGCAGAAGCCAATGCTGCACAAAATTCAGATCCTTTTGGAACCATACAAGACCAAGGAAATAATGCAACTAATTTGTTAGAAAGTGGAAACCAGGATCCTTTTGGAGGTGTCTTTTCCTCTGTCAAAACTGAAGATAAACCTTTAGACCCATTTCAAGATCTAGGGTCTTTGCAAACTCAGGGAATTCCTCAAAATGATCCTTTTGGCACTGATTTTGCAGCAGTTATTTCCAAAGAATACAAGAACCAGACAGATGCTGATCCCTTTTCTGCTGCCCCTTATAAAAACCAAAGCACATTACCAGATTCCATAGAAATCCAACAACAGACCTCTGAACTGTCCCCTAATGATTCTAAATCATTCAACATCGAAGTTTTGAATTATGATGATATTTTTGGGGATGATCCCTTTCATGGCAGTTCAAATAATCAATCAAAAGACAATTCTAACAATTTCAACAGCCAATCAAATCAAAGTACCAGCATTCTTAATTCAGTTGAAACCAAAATTGAACCAGAAATTGAGGCAGCTTTCAACAATTCTGAAAACTTTTCCAGTACCAATCAATTTATAGCAGACAAAACCACAGACATAACTTCACAATCAGGGACTAACTTTGTCGGAAATTCCATGCCTTTTGAGCAGGCCATGATATTGGAAACAAAAGGTGTTGAAAATCCAGATTTATTGATGATTTCAACCATCAACCAAGTACCGAATTTAGTGGACCAGAATGTCTCCAACAAATCACAAGAATTAAACAATTTTCAACTGGCCGATAAACCAACCAATGAGACCGTGATTCCAGTCAACCAGTCAACTGATGGTTCTACACCTGTGCTGGATGTAAAACCATCATTACCTGACATCTTGCCCTCGTTAGGTTTACCTGATCTTCACAATAGTTCTCAGAAACAGGTATGTAAATACCTAGGTCTCTTCTAGCACTTCTTTAACTGATATGCTTTTCTAACTATTAAATTGTGATAAAAATACAAAATGTAGAATGCTGAGGGGTTTTTTGCACATGTTGGCTGAAAAGTCTGCATTTTGAGGTAGTTATTTAATTCATTCGAAGAGGTTTTTTTGTAACTTTTTACGTGTATCAGGGACACTGATAGCTTTTGCACCTTTCCATTTTGTTGGTCAGATGTAGTTCCTGTAAATTTAGAAATGATTTACATGTACACATAGCATGTTTTGAAATCCTCTTTACAATCTCGAATTTCTTTACTTGAAACCAACTTCTTCTTAACATTAATATGATATATTCCAGGTGTCAGGAGAAGATGTAGGGGTTTCTATTTCTGATGTTCCATTACACTTTAATGATGGTAAGGTTCCGTTTGATTTGTTTTGTATGGTTCAGAAAAGTAGGATGTAAAACTCCATTCATTTCATTTTGATTCAATTTTGTCACTGATACAATAAATGGTGGGTGACTGCTTGAAACCTCGTATAACGATATATGATGCAAAATTACTTTTTGAGAAAAACGCAAAAAAACTATTTGTACGTGTATTTTGTTAAAATATTTTTTATTATTTTTTTTACCACTATACATGGTTTTCATTCTTTGAAAATTGAAATCTCGTATAACAATTTGAGTACTCCGGCTTATTTAACCAATAACTCGTATAACAGGGTTTTAAATCTGACTGTTTATATACGTGTATTTAATTGGTGGTTTTGGGTTATTTACAATCAAGCCAAGAAAAAGAGGTTTTGATCACAAGATCAGCGCTTTTAAGAGCGTTGGTACCAAAAAGTCAAAATGACCCAATATGGCATATACAGGGTTTCACGCGGTCACCCACGAAATATATCATAGTAGGTGGACTTGCTTGAGTATTAAAGAAGTGTTCAGTAACTAATCCAGATGCAGAGTGATATCATGTGTATGCGATGTATTAGGGTTGGCACAATATATCTGTGAAGGTGTACATTACAATACAACATGTCATATACATGTATCATTTGATGTGGTCTTGTATTGATACTTTATCATTACCACTAATAATACCTATTAATCATTGTAGCAAGTACCTCAATAACTCTTTCAAACTATATCTGTTCTCTACTATTATATGTTGTTTTTTTCAGATGTAAACAATAAAAATGGAGTTGTAGAAGGTATAAAGAGTCAAGATGAGTTGATTGAAGATTCTATAGACCTCAGTCAGATTACTACCAGTTTAAAGGTATTATTTTAATAATTGCTGCAGAGCATATGTAAAGGAGTGTCTTCTCTCACAGCTCAGTTTGTGGGCAGATTAACTATAAAAGTTGGTAGTGAGTTGGATAAGACATCTGTCTGCTAGACATTTAGGTGTTGTGGATCAGAATCCTTACAGCTAAAAATCTTCCAGATAATAAATTCTGATTCGATTTCACTGTTAGCACAATTTTAGAATTAAGAGAACCAGGCCACGTACTCTCGAACCAATTTAGCGCTAGGATATCCTAGAAACAGTGTAAGAAGTTAAGATCCTAAGCCATCCTAGAAACAGTGTTAGAAGATAAGACCCTGGGACATCCTAGCACCAAGATTGTTTAAAGAATACGCCTCCTGGTCTTGAATTTGTTTCTGAAAAGTGACAGGGAGAGCTGTGACTGTGGTCTATCAGCTGATTAAACAAATTTTGAATTAATCTACTAAAAAAAACTTGTTTTGTTCCAGGATCAGAAAGATGAAGATGAATCAGAATTTGATTTTGAAGCTCCAGTTGTTTCTGTTCCAGCTCGCCCTGCCCCTGTTGCCCCCTCAAAACCAGTCCCTGCTCGCCCAGCACCTATCTCTCCTGTACGCCCTGCCCCTGTAGCTCCTGGCACAAACAGGGCAGCCCCAGTAGTCCCTAGCACAAACCATGCTGCTCCTGTAACCCCAAGCACAAACAATGTAGACCCTACCCCCAGCCAGTCCACTCCAGACCAAGCTGCGCCCGTGGCACCAATAAGAGTGAAGCGAGCCTCTAGTCGTGATGCCAGTGCCAATATACCTGATAATACTCAAACTCAGCCTCCTCAGCAGGTAAATCTTTCAAAACTTATCATTATTTCAAAAACTTGCATACTATTAGAAAACACAGGATATATATGGTGAAGCCTACATTCCTTAATTCAATGTTTTATATTATGTTCATACAGACAGTGTTATTACGTGTTATTACGTGTTATAAAGAATCACTAGATGCGTTATATATTCCATATTTACAATTATACAGTACTGTCTTAACTGATACCTACTCTATAATGTGACTAATTGTAATTGTTTGTTTGTAGGCTGATGGAATGAAGTCTAATGTAATAATCTCTACAGTAGAAGATTGGGACAATATACAGACTATACAACCAGGTAGGTTAATAATGATAATCAGGGATTACAGGTCACTAAGCCAATCTTTATCTCTAATAAATAAATAGTTAGTTAAATGGAGTTTAAAAATGGAACATTTT
The DNA here is from genome assembly GCF_000327385.1 of Lottia gigantea. Lineage (NCBI taxonomy): Eukaryota > Metazoa > Mollusca > Gastropoda > Lottiidae > Lottia > Lottia gigantea. The sequence goes on from NW_008709540.1 coordinate 647,725, forward strand.
TTGACACAGTTATAAGCACACAGAGTTCATAAAACAATAGTTAATTCCTTATTTTGATGAAAAAATCATAGATGAATTCACAATAGAAGACAAAGCCAAGGGAAACCAATGAAAAAAAGGGTTAAGACACAATTCCTGTTTTAATAAAGCTAACACCAATTTAAGAGTTGAAGAACTCTATCTCAGATAATGTTTAGGTTTTGATTGTAATTTTGAACTGTTTTGTTGTAGGATTTAAGGGTGAAAGACCTCCAGAAGGTAATTATTTAATAAATCTTTATTTAATGTCTGTTTTGGTCTGTGCACTAAGTCCTGATAATGCATCATCATGCAAATTTTGTGAAATTATGGAAAAAGATATCAAAATCAAGCCTTACCTTGAGAAATACCAGAATAATGACAAGATGGAAACAGCACCTGGCCCTTTTCACCCCTGAATATTCTCTATGATGAGAAATACAATAAAGATCTGGGATGAGTTTGAATATGACAAAGTTTTAATGAATGGATTTTGGTTATTGCCCTTGACTTAGATACAAGGCATCTAAATTACAATTTTTTGATATTTGATTTTTAAAGGTGACCAGACCATCAGTAAATCAACTCCACTGTATACATATGAAGAAGCTTACAATACGTTACAACAGGCTGATTATACCTCTGTACAGAACTCATTACGAACATCAGTTGATAGGTCTGGTATAACAGCTGTTGTCCACTTTCTGTTTGGACCACCCAAATTAAATCGTGACTTAATCAAAGGGAGGGAATTCATCTTCTGTCTTTCAGCAAGTAAGTTGAGTTTATTTTTCTGTGTTGATGGCTAGTGTTGTTGATTTGATAGTGATTTTCCAATTCAATGAACCCTCTGCCTGGTTTCCCCCTGTCCGTGATATAGTTCGGAGTGGCTGACATGGAAAAGCATCTGTTCACTTTAAAGATCTCTTGACAGTTAGGTTGAAAATGAGCAGGGTGATGCCTCATGCCTGGAAAAAATTCATTCATTGACATTCCTCATTAGCTCTATTGAATGCAAAGAAAAGGAAGATGTGCAAAAACAAACATTCATTCATTCATTCATTCATTCATTCATTCATTCATTCATTTACTCATTAATTAATTCATTCATTCATTTACTCATTCATTCATTCATTTACTCATTCATTCTTTCATTCATTTACTCATTCATTCATTCATTCATTCATTCTTTCTATCTGTAGGTTGTATAGATAATGAACAGCCTAGCCATGGTAAAATGTTACAGAGTATTTATAGAATATTAACAGGTTCTAGGTTTGATTCACCAAGAATAGGTTCACATTGGGAAGAGATCGGATTTCAAGGTATGTTTTATATTTTTATTTAGATAGTTAGACAGAAAACATCACACCTGTTAGTGATATGTGCCTAATTGAAAGTGTGCCTAAATGTCATTATGCCAAATATAAATGTGCAAATATTGACTGTTTACCCATTATCATACCCATGTACATTGCCGCAGTGGAATAGCTCCGGTTGCAGTCTGCTAGGTGATTAATTACTTTGATTGAAACACCTAAAGTTGGGCTAGAATTGTATTAGTTATCATATCCACCTCAATATTAACATAATTATATTGTATTTATAGGTAGCGATCCTGGTACCGATCTACGAGGTGTTGGAATTCTGGGATTAGTTCAGTTATTGTACTTCCTACAGCATACTAAATATGGTCAGATAGCTCGAGATATCTATAAACTCTCCCTACATCCTACACAGGTCAGCCCACATTCCTGGCTTCAATTATTCTCATCACTTATTTCTAAAGATTTCCTCCTTACTTATTTGAAAATCAATTCATTAGGTGTTCACTGATTCCAGATGGACTCATACTGTATATTTGGGCATATACATACCAAGAAAAGACCTCACCAAACTGGAGGTGCATTAAAGAAAGTAACAAAACTATTGAATTATAGTCAGCATAGTGTTTCCCTTTTAGTTTTATTTCTGTGAATTATAAAAATAACATATAATATGACTATAATGATTATATTGATAATGAATGTCTCATGAATTTGCTTACTTTGCTGTTTTTAACACTTTCACCAAAGAAGCTCACCAAATTTGAATTACCTGTTTGATAATATATAATATTTTTGTAGAATTTCCCGTTTTGTGTTATGGGTATTAATATCAGTAGAATATGTTTACAATCTTTACGAGAAGATTTTTTAAACAAGTAAGTTTTTTTTTTATTTTATCATATTGAATTACATTGAGGACCAAAGAAGTGATAAATTTAACATCCCTGGATAAAAAATATCTAATATAAGCTGAAAGAATTTGTCACTGTGTTGCTGTTGGACAAGGGTCATTTTGAGACTTGTAGATGGAAATATGCAAGCAACATTACATTCAATACAAACATATGTCTTACACTATATATACTTGTCCAAGACATGAGAAGTCTGAGATTATTTTAATGAATTTTTGATTATAACATCCGCACTTTTAAGAGCTTTCGAATTCGAACGGTACCAAAAAATCAAAGTGACCAAATATGGCATATACAGGGTTTCACCCACGGTATGTAGTTTTATATATAATATTTTTGACCAGAACACAAGTTAAAATCTATTTTATTTGTTGTATAATTGTAGAGAGATAAATAAAAGAAAAGATGTGATGTCTACAGTCAATGATTTTTATATTGGGTCCTACTATTATCTATATACACTGTGGAAACAGGGCAAAACCATCGCAGATTCTGGATTTGTTTTAAAAGGTAAGAAAATAAAATGTAGTAATGTTAATACTGAATCAATATTCTAGTGTATCTGTATCTAATTAACAGTTATTGAATATTAATTCATTTTCAGATCTCCACAAGAAAACAACAAGAAATACTCCTTCATTTATTTTGGTTTATGGTAATTTTCATTCAATTTTTCTATCGGTTGATATGATTTGTCTCTTTTTCAGATGTTGAAGCTTATTCTAAGAAACATCCGAAAGAAGTGTTCCGTAGTTTAGAGACATATAAACCAGGAGGAGGGGAGGCAACTCTGATTAAAACAGAAGGTCAGGAAGAGTTTTTCAGTGTATGTAAAGAATGATGACAAACTAGAGGTTTACAAGACAAGGCTGGGGGTTTCTTCATGTCAAGTTTTCAAGGTTCAATTCAAGCCATAAAAGACACTTGATACCACTTGATGCTTTAGTTTGTCAACTCAACAAAGTCCACATAGTTTAACATGATTATTTGGTATTTATGTTTGTCAACTCAATACGCCTTTCAGAGAGTCCACATAGCTAAACATGATTATTTGGTATTAATGTTTGTCAACTCGACACTCCTTTCAGAGAGTTCAAGTTTAAGTTTGTCAAATTGACATTTCTTTGGGAGTGTCCACATAGTTAATATTATTTATTTAGTATTAAGGTTTGTCAACTCAGCATATTTTGTATTTAAATACATATAAAAAATTAAACCCATTACTTACTTCATAAGATATTAAATTCACTTTTTATAAACTTCATTGTGTGTCAAAAAGTGATCAATATATATTTCACAGGAATATTAAAAACTTTCTATATAGTAGACATGAAGTTTTGTTAAAAAATAAAATCAAATTTTCAAGTATGATGTCTTAAAAATTCATTCAAAAACCTTTCAGTTCTACCCATCTGATTGGTCAGATTTAAATACCACCCATCTCATTTCCACGGCCCAAAAACAAAGTTTAGTACGAGTTTATAAGACCATGTCAAAACCTGAATTCATGATACGATGAATATAAGGTATCTGTCTTAAAAATTTATTCAAAAACTTTATCACTAAAATGATTGCAATATAGCTACGCAAATTAAAATTATATTTTTCACTCACTTTGATAAACTTATTGATAATTATATATCTATTTATAGAAATTATATTTATGATCAGTTATTTTCTGGGTGAATCTAATTCTTTGATTTTGTATGGTTTTGTCAATTGTCTTATATTTTCTTTCAAATTAAAGGAAAGTTCATAACTTTTGATAAAGCAAATAATTGAAATATATGTTTTTGTATTACTGTTTTCTTGTTAAGTTGATGTTTTTGTGTATTTTGATTTTTCACATTAAGTTATTACAGATTTTTCTAGTTAAAGTCATATAGATATCTTAATTTTTATTGAAATAGCTGTTTTTACCCTGGATTTTCAGACAAAATTCACCTTGTTGCGTACTGCAAGACATTGCCTTCTGTATAAGTCCAATCTCAATCAGATTAGTAAGATGACTCAGTTTTATTTAGTGCAGATTGGTATCTATACAGTAATTGCTTTTCAAATCCTACAGTTTTCATACAATAAATACACCAAGTACTAATGATCCAAACTTCAAAACCAAACCCGAAATCCAAAACAACATATCGTTAAAACATTGGTAGCAGCTAATGAACTTTTAACATGAGGAAGTATTTCAGCTAATACAATAAAAATTATACAACTATATTCCTTTTTGAGTTAAATATTTTCTTTTCTTTTTTTGAGTTTTTGTTAAAATTATGATGTTTTGTTGTTATAAATAGTTATTACTGTGATATAAAAACAAGTATTTAATTTTATGTCTAGCAAATCTTGTATCCTTTTCAAACAGTTTCTAATGTTCATATTTCCCTACTGTTAAATAGTTCACCCATTATATTCATTTGGCCATTAAGGTGGTGAAAAGTAGGACAAATAATGAAGTTCTCATAATAAAAAGGTAGATTCCACACTTAGAGTTTGATGATACTGTAATAGTGGTGAACAAGTTTGTCCCGAGGTTTTTCTTTAACCTATTAGCTTTAAGTTCTTTATCAACACAGCAACTGAATATAATATAGTCAATCAATGATATTAGTCCACATCCAGGTCTGACTTAAATATAAACCCAGTCAGTCAACTTTATATTGAGGTAGAATATCTATATTGTAATGATTTGTATTTTCACTACTTTCAAATAAGGTTGACTGTTTGTTTTTATATTTTGAATCAAACACAGATGTATAAATATCTTTGCTTGTCATGTCTTCAAAAGAGCTGCACAGTGTTTTTAAATGGTAGGATGGATACATTGCTATATCTTGTCTCTTCAGTTGTTGTTTTTTGAACAACAGTGTTGATGTTAATATACTGTATATTTGTGAATATAATACACACCTATAATGTTACTCTATATATAGCTTGTCTCCTATTTACTCTAGTTATTTCAGTAACAATATTTAAATGTATTGGTCTATTTATTAGTGTCCATTCTAGTCTTATAGATGTTTTAATATAGGATTCAAAATACGTCACCAAACTGATAGTTACGTACAAGGCTGTAGCGTTACTTTCAAAACAAGGACCAATTTTTAGAAATGTTTTGTGTTTTGTTTTAATTATGTATCTGAAATCCACTCAGCTTCTTTTTGCCTAGTTTGTGATAAGGATTCAGTATATACCAGTAATCAGAAGAAAAAAAAATTAGTATAGGCTATAAAGGTCAAAGGTCATAGTGCTTATGGATCACTCACTTTTGAAATGATGACCAAAATTTCTAAAAAGATAATGTATCTGAAATTCCTCTCAGATTCTCTTTGACTCATTGCCATGATATCTACTTTCAAAACTTGTAGTTTCTGATAATGATTCAGTGCATAATCAAAAAATATAATTAGTATAGGCTATAGAGACTCTCCTGGCTTAATTTCCGTCATTGTACACTGCAACTTGTTCTTTGACTTTATTCCATAAGGAGCAGAAATGTAGGACGTTTTTCCAAATTTTCCAAATTTGTTTTTAACCCTCGTATCGTACCCCCCCCACGGTCCTTGAAATGTTATGCACAATTTACCAACATATCAAATATTATGAAATCTATTTGAAAAATTGTTAAATTTATTTATGCTTATTTTTGTTGATGTTGTTAATATATTTGTATAATGTTTCGTTGAGATCTCGGTCCATACGATTGCCGACATACATCATGTCACACGCCAAATTGAATCAAATTGTTATACTATGATCCCACCCACTTAAAAATCGTCCAATTAAAATGTTATACTATGATCCCACCCACTTAAAAATCACCCAATCAAATTGTTATACTATGATACCACCCACTTAAAAATCGTCCAATTAAAATGTGATCATTTGAAATCAAAGTGCTATTATAAAGTTGTTATATTAATTTTTCATTTTTGTGATAAATTAAAAAAATCCATCAACCGTCCACTTCTTAAAAACATTCCAGGTTTCACCTTTATGAATTCCAAAGTTATTTCAATTTTTAGGTTATATTTTGATGAGATATTAAGAATAAAGGTACACAGAGTATTTTTTGAAATTTTTGTAATATTGAGGTGTTGAAATATTGTTTTTCTGTGACTATGTATTGTGTACATTCATGTTATCTAGAATATATTCTTGTTAAAGGAATCAAGTTGTCTAAATTTTTGCTTCACCAGTTGATAAAACTCAATTTCAGCCATCCATATTACTTTTCAGAATGAAAATTTGGCATACGGTTTGTATACAAATAAATACAAATGTACCATAGATTTTTAGTCATTAATATCCTATTCAAATGTAACCAGTGACATCATAAGCTTTGCATATCAAACCCTACTCAGAACTCAGATTGTCATCAATTTTCAAACAGGTGTGTATTTTCATTGACGGCAAATCAGAATCTGATTTTATACCAAAAAGTGGTACACATAGCAAAATTAATTGTTATAATCAATTATTATAGTCTTGTTGTAATTTTTGTAAAAATAAAATTTATGGTTGAATTCAATATTTTGTGTATTTTCATGATTAAAATTTATCTGTTACATTACAGAGTTTTAATTTCATCAAACTATGTCTTGAAACAGAGGCCTTTTGTAATTATTTCAAAATTAGTTGAGTGGTTGTGTTAAACAGTCTGTGTTTAGTAAACACTGTTTACCCTGTTGTAAGTAAGTAAAGTTAGTCCTGAAATATCAATGTCAAGAGGTTAGGCCAAGGATCAGCTGGAAAACAGGATACTCATCTAGTCAATAATGGGATGTTCATTTAAGATTGCAGTGGTGGAGTGGCAGATTTCATCAAAATCTGTCAAGAATTGAATCTTTCTGATTTTCAATAGGGTTTATTCTTGGGTGATAACACTCACACTAAGTTTCATGAAAATCTGTCAAGAATTGTACCTTCTAGAGTGTTTACGAGCATTTCAAGAACAAGGGCAATAACTCATAGTAAATATTTTTCGATTTTTCTGATTTTCAATAGGGTTCATCCTTGGGTGATCACAAACAACCATAAGAATTTTCATTGAAATCAGTCAAGAATTGTGCCTTGTAGAGTGTTTACGAGCAATTGTGGAAGGACTGACAGACGGACATGGGTGATTTCATGTGGGCGTATAAAAATAAGATACAAAAGATACAAGTTGAAATATTTAATATACAAATTTTTCTAGCTTCTAATATAAACATTCACATTATATATATAGAGACAAATTAACAGCTTGCTGACTTCTTGATAGAAGAGAAGAGGGAGGGGTGGGGTGGGGTGGGGGTGCTTTTTAATAATTTCTTTTTAAATTATATTCAAAATTAAAATAATTTCAAAATTGAGAAAAAATATTGCATTTACAAATTATGGTTTGTGTAAAGCATAAAGTATGGGCTGGTTTCTCAAAAAAATTTCAGATTTTAAGAAATATCATCTGATTGGTTAATTTAACTTTAATAACAATAAGATTTTAATGATTGACCAATCAGATGAATTAATTACTAAACTATTCTGAAGATTTGAGAAATCAACCTAAACATTGTAATAATTCTCCGGAATAATCTAATCTTCATGGTTCATGATAAAATAACCCAACAACTCTTACCCTACCAACTTCCTCAGATGTGATATTGTGCAGTGGCATTTTCCCCCAAAAATAAGGCCAGTCCGACTTTTGCCCACTCCCCCCTCAGTATATATTAAAGGGACGGGTAAGCTATTTTTTTTAGACCAATCATACTTTAGTCTCAGAGACTTGAAGTTTTTAGCTGAGCCAATCAGTAATAGTGTTCACAGCTCACCATCAAAATTTGAGCCTTCAACTCCATGTGTGTCCAGAATTATCTGTGTTTGAATGTTAAAATGATGACTCGTCTATTTAAGATACACTGTGATATATAGAAAAGACATATATAGAAATAGTGAGTAAAATTCCTAGTAAAATTTCTAGTACTTCTGAAGACTATTTACATATATTTAGGACTAAAATCAAACACCAAATGGCAGACCTGTCTCTTTAAGTATCATCGAGTTCTTAAAAGTCCAATGCTATCAGCCCCTCATGACAATTGTGTGGCCCCCACTCTACCTGATGATTTATAGACGCACCACTGATCTTATCACTAAACAAGGAAGGGTAGGGACAGAGTTGTTACGCTAGATGAAAAGCTTCAAAGCTTAGTTATTTCTTTCCCCTCTTTCTTCTATCCACTTCAACAGAGACAACAATGAATTTATACAGCAAATAATTCAAGTTTTTTTTAAATAAAAATTAGTTGTAAAGCCAATAAATGACGACTCACAAAAATCTTTTTTGTAAAAGTGATAATGAAATATGTAAAGATGTAAAAATTCAAAGTAAAATTGAAAATTTGAAAAAAAAAATTATCAGTTTCTGTCTGATAACATTGTAAACCCTCCAAAAGTTTTAACCTCATGTTTCGTAATATTATCTAATAGTATCAAAATCTTTGATTGATAATCATCCATCTTCACTATTTTTTGAACATTTCAAAACATTTAAACAATTCCTTGACTGTAATGGTCACCTTTCTTGTATGATGGAATGCAGTGGTTTGATTGGATTGTAAGGCAGCGAATATAGCCAATCACAGCCCTCGACATAAAGACTGTATACACTATGGCTTTGTATTCTCAGTCTTTCTGTCAAAGCCTATGATTAGTTGTACTCGCTGGTGTACAATCTTATCAAATCACTACATTTACAATCTTCTGTGATACAAGAAAGGTGCCTATTACAGTCAAGGTATAAGTTCTTAATAGGTTAACATTGTGACTGTAGCCCTATCTGTTGATTACGTATTATGCCCACGAGGCAAATTTACATTTAAGTTTTAATACTAAGGTATATGGACACAGCTTAATGGAACAACAGTCATTGGTTAACGTTTTAAAGCAACGAATATTGACAGGTATTCCTGTAGTCCTCAGACAAGTAGTTACGGAAGAAAAAAATCAAAATGTTGCATAAAATTGATTGTTGATCAATATACAAAGTTGTGTCTTTATATCAATATTAAATGCCATTCAAGACTTCTATCTTGAAGATATATATAAGATGTATCTTACCAGTCAAAGCTTTAAAGATGTGTTTCCTTATTTTTTAGTGTCAAATTAAGCAAACTATTTGATTAATTGGTGTTTCTAATGAATTATCATGTATTCTTAATCATATCATTATGTTCTTATTGCATATAATTAAGAATCATAAATGTCCATGTATGTGCAGACTGGATAATCAAAAAAAGACTTTTTGACCTTTTTTGATTGGTCATTCATTGGAATTCTGCTGGTAATTCTCTTCTAATTTAGCAAATTATGAATTAATTATGGACATGTGAGACAAACTGGTCTTTTTATATAATTAATACTTTCTATTCATATAAATATTAGTATTTTCATTGTCATAAATGAAAATAAGGGAACCCATCTTTAAAGGACTAAAATTAAATCTCTGCCTATTCTGTATATAAGTAGGAAAGATAATCATAACCAGTCCTGTCACAAGTATATATAAAGAGTTCCAAACCAGTGAATAATACAAGTTTCCGAAGCCAGTCCTCCAATTATTGTAGGGCAACTCAATTTCAAGTTTTAACTTTCACTCTATTGCTTAAACTTAGGACACTTGGGGCCGTATGCAGCGCTCTTACTTTGGCTAAAGTCGAACTTTACAAAGTTAGGATTAAGGCTTTCATTGTCTACATTTGACAGTCAAATTTAAGCATGACTTTCGTATAGATCGACCGGTGCATACCTAAAGTTCGACTTAAGTCTAACTTGAGTCAAAGTTTAGGTAAAGTATGAGCGCTGCATATGACACTAATAGGCTAAAGACTGACTGTACTTTTAGAATCTGACCAAGTTTCTTAAAAATAAACTGACAATAGATATCTGTAGTATTTACTGAATTGTACATTGAGAAATTACTTATGAAAATGACTGACCATAAGATAAAAGGTATTTTTGAGAAACAGGTGGCAGATGACAAAAACTGAGATCAAAGCTTCTAATCAGAAAACTTTTTCTGGCAGCAGTAAATCTAGAATCTGAGTCAGGACTTTTTTTATATCCTTAATGAATTTTTTTATAGGTTTGCTAAATTTTTCATGTGTATTGGGGACATTGAAAGCATCAATTTACATCATTTCAATTATAAGCAATTTATGACATTATCACAACAGCTGCTAGTGATATATAAGAATCCATAAATAGTGATGTCATAAAATGCCTAGTTTTAGGGAAATTGCAAGAACCACAGATGTCTGATTAAAAATTGGAATGATGCAAATCGATGCTTTAAGTGTCCCTGATACTCATAAAAAGTTTAAAAAGCCTTTTTAATCTCTTGTAACATTTGATTTGAAAGAGTTTAGATTTTTGGTATAAGACAAGTTATTGATCAACTTTCTGTAGAAGTTGATCGACCTGCTCTCGGCTAATTTCTTTCTTGTGTGTGCGTACATGAACACGCATGTTATCAGCTCTAGTGCCAGTACGTCCACATATCTTACACATGTATAACTTGGTTGGTTCGTGTATGGTGCGCATGTGTTTCGCCATATCGCCCCGTTTAAAGAAAGCAGACTGACAAATAGGGCAAACATAAGGTTTGACATCAATATGTGATCGACGATGTGCATTGTAGGTTTTTGTCGAATGGAAAGACTTATCACACATGTCACATTCGTAAGAATCAGGTCGTTCTGCTTCGTGCATTTCGACATGTTCCTTCAGACTCTCTTCATCTGTGAACGATGCTTTACATTGAGGACATACGAAGAATTTTCTATGTACAGTTAACAAATGATGTTTGAGGTCCTTCCACTTATCAAATGTTGTGTTACAATGTTGACAGACGCATTTTTCCTCATCTTTATGATGTTCAAGGAGATGATCCTGAAACTTAAAAACATCGTCGAAGCAGGCGGGACAAGACGGGCACGTATACGACCCAGAACTATTTCCATGTTCAGCCTGATAATGGAGCGTTAACTCTTTATTTGACGTGTAACTTCCTCCACACAGGTCACAGATGTACTCTATCTGAAATTCCGGTCCAGATTTGGGAATCTCCATCACTTCATGTTTGATTACAGTTCCGTGATTGACACTTCTCGAGGAACCCTCCATAGCTCGATCCTTCTCCAGCATAAATTTCACCATCTTCGAGGCATCGATTTTACTATCATTGTTAAATTTCTCCACAGCGGTCAAAGTTGGGGCTTTAATTTTCTGAAATTCCGTCTCGCGTTGTCCGTCAGGGGTGTGGAAATTTGTTAAATGATAAAGCAATGCATCGATTGGACGCCCTTCTTGTTTACAATCATCACATTCCTCGGCGAGATCTTTACGATGTTTTTCAAGATGGAGGAGAAGAAATGTCTGATTGTTGATTGGCTCCTTACACAGCGGGCATTCCACTATGTTTTTATGATAGTACAGCATGTCCTTCTGACTAGACCCGATGTTGATTGCCATGATGGGATTCTTTAATGTGACTTTGGCTTTTTTGTTTTGTGGATCGTCACTACTACTAGACGCTGATTCCTCATCCTCATCTCTATCTCTCTTCATACCTGAAATATCAATCGAAGGAGGTTGTCAAGGGTTGAATTTTTCTGCCTGGATAAGCCTAAGCCTAACTGAATTAAAATTACATTACACTTTCGTTTCTTTGTTTTTTCGTTCTCTTTATTAATCATTAAACCACATTCTTTAATTGCATAAAACCACAGACAAAATTGAAACGATACAAATTGAAGCCATTAATGGCCCCAAACACTGAAAATATCTTAAGACTAAACAGCCTTGAGCTCATCAGCAGCAATAAAATTCTGTTTCTTATAAATATTTCTAAATCCTACCTTGATCAGCTTCTTCGACAACCCATTCTGGTTGTACAACCATGACTTCCGTTGCTGGTAACCTTTCATTGGTCGATGAGACAGCTTCATCATCATCCATTGGCTCAATTTTAATATCTGTTGTATCCGTTGACGACACATGACCAGAAGTATTGGGTTCTTTTTTAACTTTATCTAAGGAGAACTCTTCATTGTTACAAACAGTGTAAGAAACGGAAGTATTTTTGTCGTTTGCGGAAACTTTCGGTGAGACAACTGTCACCGTGGTGGTGATTGGTTTCGGTGCAATTCTCTGTAAAGGTTTACATTGAAAAGTCATGATTGGAGTTTTCGTCGTGGAGATTGTGGTTGGATTAGAAATTGGAAGTTTTTCTGTTTTCATAGTAACACGGCAGTTTGTTCCTACGATACAATCGTTAGGGGTGTCTCTCTTACTACCAGACTCTGCCAGTTTCATAAATGCGGTTTTGGGCACTAATTTATGATCTGGTTCTTTAGCCCTTTCAGCAGTTTCTTGAAGTTTGATGTAAAATTTTTCTGTTTTGTTGATAAATAAACTCAAGGTGCCCTCCAAGGTAATACTGTAAACTCTAGGCTGATTGGATGATTCATATATCTCCATGACACCATCTAGAAATGCACGCCTCAAAGCCTTTTCCATCAGACGATTTGTAAAGGTAAACTGAGGCATTTCGTTGATTTCTGAAATGACAAAAATTTGAAATATATTAGATAAGGAATCTACATAAGTATTAATTCAACGGATAGCCTACATCTCAGATTTCTTTTCAACCTACCTATAGGTCCCATGAAGATAATATGATCGAGGAAATCTTAATTTGGACGGAAACTTTTTTTGGATCATTAAAAACTTGAAATCTGCATGTAATAAACATAGTGGTTTTTCTCAGATAACTCAGTGGTGCATGTTTGCCCTCTCAAATATTGTCCAGTTGTATAGTGCCCTCCCTCATATCTTCTATTGCCTTCTATAATATTGGTGGACTTAATATTGCCCTGGTATGTATTACCACTTCAATAATGCCCTCTCTGATATTACCCCGGTAGTATTACCCACTTCAATAATGCCCTCTCTGATATTGCCCTGGTAGTATTACCCACTTCAATAATGCCCTCTCTGATATTGCCCTGATAGTATTACCCACTTCAATAATGCCCTCTGTGATATTACTCTGGTAGTATTACCCACTTCAATAATGCCCTCTGTGATATTACTCTGGTAGTATTACCCACTTCAATAATGCCCTCTCTGATATTGCCCTGTTAGTATTACCCACTTCAATAATGCCCTCTCTGATATTGCCCTGTTAGTATTACCCACTTCAATAATGCCCTCTCTGATATTGCCCTGTTAGTATTACCACTTCAATAATATTGGTGGAGTACTCTCTGATATTGGCCTGGTATGTATTACCCACTTAAAAAACCCTGCAGTACACTTTACCAAGTACCCAATTTCGTATTGACCAGGTGACTTGTCAAATTGGTGCTGTCATATTTTCCATTAGATTTTCAAGATCTGCTATATGGGCATTCCTATTAAAAAGTTGGTGTTTTAAAATTTGTGCTTTTATATTTCTTGAGGTAGATAACTAAATTTCTAAAATTTTATGTAGAAAAATTTGTAATATGAATTCAAAGCGGTCAGAGACTTGTAAAGATAAAACCCAGCTGAAAAAGTCCTCAGTTACAAGCCAGTATGATAATCCCCTCTCTCGGTAGTTAAGTTCAGTATAACGCATGGCCTATATACCCCAGTCATCAGTCAGAGAGTGAGTATAGTCAGCCTATATTCTCTCTCACTCAACATTGTTATACACTGTACTACATCAATAACACACTGTTACTAAAAATAAACCAGACGCCATTAGCGTAGGCAGACAGCCTGAAAATTCACGATTTTAAATCCCTTCTCGTGGCTTGTACGTCTTGATAATTCCCACATCAAAACCACCATTCACTTCATTTATGTCTGTATTATTAAACAAGTCCTAATTAATCCCTCTATCAGTGATTTAAGGCTTCAAATTTTGCCTTGTTTTTACCTTATTATTCACCCTGTTTGAAAGCCTCGGTCGATGGCAGCCAGGCCCGGGAAGAGACCGATATATCTCCAAATGCTAAATACCAACAACTGCCAAGATATACACTCAAAAACTAGCAAAAATATTGTACAAATTACCTGAGAAGATTCCACAGAAAAATATCAAAGCTAAGCACTTTTAATGTTAAAATCCAGGCGAATTCAGGCTCAAATAATAAAGTTTATAATGAATGAAGGAGAAAGCCTCACCACGCGGTAATCAACATGTCGAGATGGCGAGTTACTCCCCCTTGTTCAGCTTCATTGATTTCAGTTTTTAGGCCAAAATTCTGACGGATTTCAAAATCGAAATACAGAGACATTCTCTGCTGATTAAAAACTAAAAACACCTATGTATGAAATAAGCAAATTCCAAAGTTCAATTCTGATCACACCAAAATTACAATTTTTATATCAATTGCCTAACAAATGCAAGTTTTCTCTGTGGCCTTGAAGCAGATATTGTGCCTTTAATAAGAATCAATTGATATTAACCGGTCAATTAACGATATTAAATATATTTAATGTATATTGACTATGTAACGTTCGGTTTGAATACAATGTTATACATTGTTCACATCAAGAGATCTGTTGTAAAGAAATCAAACAACCAAAACCTATTTGATGGTTCACAACCAGGTCTTGCCCCCGTAGCTATGGACATGTTCTCAACCCGGGCCCGTGCTTTCAAGGAATTTCTTTTTAACCCCAATTATTCCCGCACTAATTTTGACTTTGACGGAAAAAATTGGGACTAATAATGAAAATGGATCTCTGATGCCCTCGCTCTTCTACTATGGACAGCCAAATCACTGAGAGATTTGGATTTTATCACTTTAACTGTAGTCCTACCTTATATGACAAAACAAATTAAGCAAGCAAGCAAATTGTTAATTATGCAAAATTTCCTGTAGTCAGAAAACATTTATGCCATAGGCTTGCTTACCAGTGTGCAAGATTGTCCCGAGTGGGCCTAGAAGTTAAGAGATCTATAAAATCTGATCAGCCCAGTTTTAAAAGGAATATGGTAACGGTAGTCCAGCCAGCCCCGTCGTTAGGGTGGGGTCCATGGGAGCATCAATTCATTCCTGGCGACGGGGCTGAGTCTATGTTTATTACCACGTATTCACAGTCCAGTGATATCGGCGGGCTTTCATTTTACTGTGTATATGATGTTCGATGCGTGTTGTGCTAATTTGATCGATTTCAACGCAAGATAAGTTCACAATTAGGCCATTCTACAAGGTGTGGTCAAAGTGCAGACGTTAAAGAGACACCCATATATATACGTATTTGACTAGTGTAACAGGGAGATAGATTAAAAAAAACAAAGTGTCGTTTACATTTCATATAGAAACAGACAAGAACATAATTGACCGACATATATATCACTACGCCAGACAGATTCGGTCGATTTTTAGAGGTTAGACGTATTTCAACTATGCTTTTGAATCATATGTACGTTTGCAAATAGATCACTCAGCCCGTATATGAAGACCACATATTATCAACTATATCGCAAGTCTTCATCCTGTTTCTATGTCTTATTCGCATGAAAGCCATGTCCCCAGATATCGAGAGTGAAAACGGTACTGAGTACAAAATGCTGCAAATAAATCTCTGAATACACAGAAACTGTGTTCGGGGGAGTGGGAAGTTTCTTACTGTATTCGTCACCTCTAGGAAAGTTTCCTGGTGGAGCCGCGGTGGCTCAGTGAATTAGACGCTTGCTCGCCAATATAATACGTTCGGATTTTTCATTCCGGTTTCCCCCTGCCAGTGATGCATGTAAGAGGGGATGCTACGGAAATATAAGAGGGGCTGCCACGGAATAAGCATACCATCTTCACAAACTCCCAAACAACTTGACATCATTTGGCACATTTCTTGTTTAAAGTTGAGAGATATTGTCGACAAGCTTCAAATATTGATCACCCTTGTGCCTATGTATAGTTAGAATATCTTCTTCTCTACGGCAGGCTATTACGAACTGCGTGTTATACCTTGACTGCCAACTTTTTCGAATCACAGATGTTTGCAACACAGCGATTTGACTGAATGAATGTTCCTCCACAGAAAGATTATAAACATTATGGCTTAATCATTTACAGATTTTCGTTTGAGGGATCTGATTGGTTTTGTTCGGTAGATTACATGCCAATCAAATCGCTGCATTTACAAACGTCTGTGATACAAGAAAATTGGCTATTGTAGTCAAGGTATTTGGCAAGACACATTATATATAAATAGCGTGACAAAGTGAAGATGTTACAATGGATACCAATTTAATCTTGATCAATATATCGTCTGCTCTGCACTTAAACATTTTACCCAAGTCTGCAGAGAGGAACACCTGCTGTGATACTATCTATTTATAGTAACATAACCTCCTTTTTTACAGATTATGATTAATTAAATAAGTGACAAATGAACTGTAGTTGATTGATTTTTCTAGTCCCCTCCCTAATCTTTTAATTAGTTTAAACTGTTTCAATTTACTAAGAACAAAAGATGTAAAAAGAAACACTACTGTTCATTAGGCTAATCGATTCAGTTATTGGCCGATTTACCGTATTTTCATGCATTGACATTAACGAATCGGGTTCTTTCTTACCGAATACGAGAATAGAAAAGAAAACAAGGTTTGACTCTACGTTATCTATTGTACCCAAAATTGACCGTGACCATGATCTCGTGGATATTTCTTAAAAATCGGATAGGATATAAAATGTGGTCTGTACTGCGTTCACAAATACGACCAACGGCAAAATATGTGTGCTCATTTTCATACTCTTAATAAGGCAAAGTCCTTCTTAAATAGCACAGTTTTATAATAAAAAAATGGGCAAAATTCGATATACCGACGAACTTGCTCAGACAAGGCCTAGAGAAAATCTCATCCAATCAAATCACTCGTTAGATATACGCTTTGTTCTAGAATGTAAACAAAATGAAAGTAGAGTGTCACGTTTTGATATACATAAGCTTATACCTTTCCTTTTCACACCTCCCAATTGACTTAATTCGGAGTAGACAGCCTCTCTATTATTTCGAAGAGTATCCATCTTCGTTTTTAATTCGAGATCAAGTTTGACCAAACGATTCACTTTACTCCCACAGAATTTACACAGAAAGCCAGAAAAGGGGACACATAATTCTTGGAATACTGCAGAGAACGGCTGACATGTCTCATGTTTTAAATTCCTGTAGTTTTTCACGTCAACTATGCGATTTAAACATAGTGTGCACTTTCTCACACTTTTGACACCCGCCTCCGCCATTTTGTGTTTTGTATTTACATGACCTTCACCCTTCTTCATTTCTTTTCTACGTAAACCGCTGTCTGATTGGTCAGATATAAATAGAACCAATCTCTCTTTCCATACCCACAACATTGAAGTGTAGCGATTTATTTTAGACCCGTATTCGAGATCATCTTCACAATGTCAAGCTACTACGAACACAGAAGTTTGTAAATACAGCGATTGGATTGTACACTATCGAATACAGGCAATCACAATGATTACCGTCTGTTTGTAGAAGAATCTTATCTGTCAAGTCTCTGATTAGCAGAAAGGTGGCTATAGCAGTCAAGGTATAAGACGAAATTCATAATAGCTTGATATTGTGAAGATGAATCAAGATACAATGATACAACCGGGGTTTCTTGTTTCACCTTTTTGCTGGAAAGTCCAGAAATGTTGATTGTAGAAGATAAATGGAGGGAAATGTTTAAAATATGAAACTTACCATCAGAATTTGAAATTGATTCGTGAGGAGGGCTATATGCCACTACCTCGGCTTCAGCCTCATATTTTGATCGTAATTCACTCAACAAATTACTTTTTTCTTCTCGCAACTCATTAAGTTTATGAGTTAAATCGTGATCTATTTTTTGCAGTTTATTTAGTTTTTGAAAGCACAATCTACAGATATATCGAGAACCATTGTCCTTTTCGTTCGGTATGTAGCCTAATATCTGTGTCAATTGGTTAAGTAATCCAAATGTTTTTATGAACAAAGACCGTCGATTTGTCAGAATGAGATCTTCGTGACATAATCGACAAAAAACAGGATCCGAGCTACTTAAGATGGCTGCCATTTTCACCTGATTTTTAAGAAAATAAATTTAAGTCTTTAAATCAAAACAAGTTCACAACACAGAGAGTTTTTCTGTCAAGGGCTCTGATTGGCTGTATTCGCTAGAGTACAATCCACTCAAATTGCTGCACTTACAAACTTCTGTGATATAAGAAGGGTGTCTAATAATGTCAAGGTATTAGGCGGAGTTCATTAAAAAACGTTGATGGCTGAAATCAAAAGAAAAAGAATTAGTCTTCAAGAGATTAGACAGAATAGCAGAAGATTTAAAACTTGCCGAGTTTTGTATGACTTGCAAACAAGAAAAGTGCCTAATGATGTCAAGGTATTGGACGCAGTTCATAATGGCTTGACATTGTGAAGATGTTCTATTCCTGAGTATCAACAACGGATCACTTTTTTACAAGCGGAATGTCGGATGAATACAGACACACAGAAAACAAAACCACATCAAATTTCTATAGGCCTACCTTTCTTCTGTACTTTGCCACAAGAACAATTCGAAATGTGTTTGTCTTTCAGTTTTTTCACCAGATTTTGTCTATCACGTATCAATTTCTCTACCAAATCATTGTTCAATTTCTTGAGTTTACTCAGAGCCCCCCAGCACAAATAACAGGCATATTGTGAGCCATTATCATTTTCCGATGGCATGTAGCCTAAGACCTCACATAATTCTTCCAAAAGCATAAATTCTTGTACAAATAGTTTTCGTCTGCTTTTCACTGTGATGGCCCCGTTACACACACGACAACAATGCGAGGCAGTGGCCGTGGCCATTTTGGATTTGAGAATGAAACAAAGTTACTGATTGGACCGCGAAGATTTCTAATGCGTCCAATCATATTTTCGGGAATAATTTTTTTTGACAATATGCTAAAATCCGGGGAGGGTAGAAATAAAAAGTCACAAATTTTTCCCAATATAAAATATTTGGCCCAGAAGAAATTTTTAAAATTTTTATATATTTCGTTCCGGATTATTCCTAACCTAAATAATCCGTAAATTGTACGCAACGTTTGTTTACATCTCGCGGGAAGAAAATTTGTGTTTGATCATGTTCATAAACTTTACCTTTTCTTGCATGAAAATTTCAAATAAATGATTCCAAAAATGGTAGATAATGGTTAGATCATGAGTCGGAGAGATTTTCGTCGAGTGCCTGACGATCCTAGATTCACTGGAGCCCTGAACAAGGCCGAAAGTCATGTCGAATCTGGATCTGAAAGTCATGTTTCGGCGAAACAAGCCATTCTAAAAGAGCTGAATAAAGATCTATCGTTACGAGCTGAACGAATGAAATTACAAACCCGACATGGAATGACAGTTGAGGAGGTGAATGGTGCAGGAGATGAAACAACTGTCAATCAGCTGGCATCTAAAACTGTCGTTCTACACCCATCAAGAACTGAGTACAGGTAAACCAAGACACCACCCACCCCCTCCCCCTCCCATCCCAGTCAGTGGAGTGGCTTCTTATACATAAAGCTGTGTCGTTATATTTTTATCTGGATCTCAGCAGTTGCTACAGGCTGGATATCGATTACCAAATTGAGATTGATTATAGATGGCAATCTACTGATCAATAATCGATTAATAATAATAAAAAATTCAATTGAGGAACCCTGTAAATACTAAATTAAAAACATGCCAAAATTCTTAATTTCATGGGTAATTTTGCGTCAAGTTTACTCTTTCTTTGATCGGTTATTATAGTTTATTGTGGGTATGTTATGTGCTGAAGGGAACCTATGTGGAAGAGATTACTACTTGTTAACGGGTACAATGGAGAAATTTGACATGTAATCATTTATGAAATTTGATAATTGATAACTGAAATCATAAATTCCTAGCGACGAAAATCTATTATTTTGATCATTTTACCCAACCCAAGTACCTACCTACCTATACTGGTACAGTACTAATATATCCACATTGACTTGACATTTGGCAGAAAAAATTCTAAAATGTGTCTGCCAATTTTATCTGCTTCCCTATTTTCCCACACTATCAAATGGTTTGGTTATTATTTCTTTAAACTTGAAAAACATGTTCTATTTTATGTTGCCAGGTAAGGAATGTTATTTTGTCACTTTTAGAAAAGAGACTGGAGAGATGAAAAATACAACTGTGTCATCTAAAATCCCCACACCAAGCAACCCTAGAGCGAGACGGAGAGACAGAAAGGAAAAATCAAAAATCAATGTCAGAAATTACAGACCAGATTATACTTGGAACCGAGGTGGTCGTGTTAAAGAACTTAGAATAAGGTGATGTTTGTTGTAAATCATTTAGATTTTGTTTTTAAAGAACTTGAATAAGGTGATGTTTGTTGTAAGTCATTTAGGTTTTGTTGTTATCATTTAGATTTATTTTTAAAGAATTTACAATAAGGTGATGTTTGTTGTAAGTCATTTAGATGTTGTTGGAATCTTTGTCTTGATATTCAGATTTTTTGTTGACTATTTAGTAACATGACATGACATGACTTAGGGTACTTCAGTGTCATATGAAAATCTGAGATAGAAGCTGACATTATTTGGGTTCTTAGCTGTCATTTAAACATTCTAAATTGAAATTAGTGAATTTGTTTCTTTTGAAATATATCGAAAAGAGCTGTAAGCTTACTTAAAGTAACTTTTATTCACTCCAATTATTAAATATAATATATTATTTACAGGAATATTGCTAGAAAATATCTATATTTGTGGATCAAGGGTGTATTTGGTAGAGTTTTACCCTCTAAAGCTATGTAAGTATGATTATATAAGATTCTACCATCTGTTGTCAGCAAGCTAAGATGAGACTGTTTATATCCAAACAATTTAATGAATTTAATGAACAATGTTTATATTGTAGATCTCACTATAACAATGTGATAAGACGTAAGATATTTGCCGTGTGGTATGAAGACTGGTGGGTAATCAGACAGGAATGGAGGTTGATGATCAGAGCTGAATGTCATTATAGGTAAGGTTACTAGACACTCTGATCAACCAATCAATAGTCCTCTAGATATTTGCTTTATCAGCTGATAGATACAGTTTGATTTTGGCATTATTCATGTAAATAGTCAATTTTTCCAAAGTATTTTTGGATACAGGTATTGATTCACAGTGTCTTTGCATTTCTCCCCTTCTCTGATTTGTCCCTTCTCTGTTTCACCCCTTTCCCATATTGCCCCTTGCTACTGTGTACAAATGTATATGATGCATTGCCAAATTGTGAATAATGTCGCTTATGTGGAAGTCAGGGGTACTAACATGGAGCACAACAGGTTGGGGACGTATGATTTAGAATATGAAAGATTATTGATGTATTTGACTAGGTATGTTGTATGGGGTCATGTGATCAAGGCGTGGAGGGAATATCTTGCTCGATGTCGAGAGAAAAAGGCAGCCATTTATAAAGCAGAACAACATTGTAAGTACTACTTCTTATACTTCACATCTACCAACTGCTCACTTGCATGTTTGTTTTTAAAGATCACAGACTGGAAATATCACATCTACTAACAGCTCCTGTGTAACGAGATCGCGCGCATGTTTGTCGTTAAAGATCACAGACTGGAAATATCACATCTACTAACAGCTCCTGTGTAACGAGATCGCTTGCATGTTTGTCGTTAAAGATCACAGACTGGAAATTTCACATCTACTAACAGCTCCTGTGTAACGAGATCGCTTGCATGTTTGTTTTTAAAGATCACTGACTGGAAATATCAAAAAAATTGTTTGAAATATATCGTATTGTTTTGAAAATGTAACACTAGTAACTAAATGAAAGTATAAGCGTAAAAATGTGTTTGATTTTTTTTCTTTTTAAAAGGACATTATTTTTTAATTATTTCATTTTTTGTTTTAAAGATAAAAGGGTGTTGATGAGTAAAATGGTGGAAGCGTGGAAGAATTATAAAAAACAACAGAAACAGTCGAATGTCAGGGGTCAGACAGCCTTGACCTTCAGACAAAATCAACTGCTCAGGTAAAGTATAAACTTTGTACTCTTATGTTATATTGAAATATTAATTAGCTTGTAGTTCATTCAGATGGGAAAATTGGAATGATGTAAATAATGGCTTAAAATCGATTAAAAAGGAAAAAGAAAGATCTTTATAACCCCTTTTAGTTTCAATTTTTTGTATGTTTTGAAATTTCAGATCTACCTGGAATAAATGGAAGGAAGAAATGACTAATGTTGAACATTATCGTGAGATGGATGGTATCGCTTTACAATTCTGGGCATACAGACTTCAGGCTGAGGTAGGCATTGTTGTGATTTCACTCAGAACTGATGTAAGTTGATACAGATGATTTGGGAAAGATCATGACACTAAGGGTGAGACCAACTTGTGAAAGTATATAGTCTATGACATTGTAAGTAGCATATTTATGCTACCAGGTACATGTTTACAAGTCCACAGATAAATCTATATTCTTATTGGCTAAATTTGAGAATTGTTATGATATTTCTAAGAGGTAGTAAACCTTTTCGTCAGATAGAATTGATTCAAGATTTGTAAATATGAAATGTTTTGTTTCAGCACTGGTTTCTGTGGGTTGAAAGATATAACGATAGAATACAACAAAGAGAGAAGATAAAGATGGCAGAGCAGTACTATAACAGATGTTTACTGAAGACAACTCTATCTCATTGGCTAGTGTACCATCAACAACGTAAAGTTAAAATACACACCAAAGGTATATGTCTTATTAGGCATTTTTATAATTATTTTGGGGTGGGGCTTGAAGGATTAATTGGTTGGAACCAAGATAAGTGACCCCTATAAATATTGAAAACAATGTCTGATGGACCCACTAGAATTGATATGAAGGTAAATTGCATTGGGTCTATTCTGTGTCAGTAGAGGGCAATGTTCAATTGTTGATGGTTTAGCTCCATTTAGAAAATGTGAAGAAAATATCATAATATAAGAAAATATTTCTGAATATTGCAGTTAAATTGCACATGAATATTTTACACAGTAAAACCAAAACTCTTTATTATTATTTTGTGCTTGATAAAGATTTCTGTATGTGAATTGAAACATTACTAGAATTAAAGAAAGGAGCAGTATATCTATAATAGTGTTTATATTTATTAAATGTTAAAAGTTTGTCTAAATTCCAACTGATTATAATTAATATTTCAACGTATTTTTGTAGAATATGGTAAGAAGTTGTATGAAATCTCAGTAAAATTACGCTGTATAAAATATTGGAAAGAAAGATTACGGCAGGTCTATAATCATCGTAATATACAGGAGACAATACATCACCTTGGTTACCAGTTTCAACTTAGAAAATATCTCGAAAGATGGAAACTTTGTATCCTTTTCTTATTTTAAAGTGGCAATGAGGCTTTCAATTTGACTATTCGTACGGACAGATGTATTGAAAAAATTGAAAGAAATACAATAATCTGATTGGCTAATGAAATGTAATTTAAATTCACTTTTAGTGATTGACCAATCAGATAACTTGAATACTAAATCTTCTTTGGTTTGGATTTTGTATAACAGTTTGTGTGTCAGCAATTGAGAGTTTGACCTGAAATTTCTATTGAAAGAAAAAAATGATAATTTAAGTAAAATTCTTTAACCACAAGAAGTTATTGAGAATAAACAAAGAGAAAGAGAGAAAATACAGACAGCAGATCAGTTTTATAGAAAACATTTATTGGTAAGAAAACAATATCCCTTTTCATAACAGGATTGTCTATAAAGTTTCAATGCTAAGACCAATATATATATATTTTTTTTGTAAAAAATATTCTATTCACAAACATATTCAAAGATATACACTATGAAAAGGATTGGGAAATAGGCTTCATCTATATTACCCTCTCTGACAAATCAATTATTAATGTAACTATAAAAAAAAAATGAAAAGATTACAACTCAATTAGAGTACAATTCAATATGTTCATCATATACAACTTGCTTCACACGCAATTTCTAATGTTTAGAATATTTTATTTAAAATAGAAAGTTTTGTGAAAAGAACTGATATATATTTTATTTTTTTTAACACTGTTTTGTATATTCAGTCCTATGGGTTAAATGCATTTCGTTTAAATTCTGTACAAGTTAGAATTCAAAGAATGAGAAAAACCATGGCAACACAGTTACATCATAGACAGGTAAAAGAAATTTTTGCTCTTTGGTTTTTTACTGTAGATATATAAAATGATTTTGTATTTCTTGAATAGATATCTAAACCACATAAAAAATAACAGGATAGGACGAAATAAAAAGTGGCGAAATGGAAAAGGAAGGAATTGGTAAGGGTTGAAATAGGAAGGGGCAACATGACAAGGGATGAAATGGGGTATAGATTGGGGTTGAATTGTTTAGGGGCGCTATGATAATAAACTTGATGATTTTAAAATGAAAAGGTGAGATGTCATGGTAATGATGTTTTTATTTTGTATTTTAGGTATTACGTCAGTACTGGAATGTTTGGTTAAAACGTTGTGAAGGGAATGAAGAACTAGAGTTACTTCCCTTAACAGCTAAAGCTAGAAAACATCACAGGTAATACTTTAACTATAGTTTTAGTTTTTATAATAGTTTACAAGAGGGATAACTGGACACAATTATATGGATAACAATTGCTTAATCAAGACGAAAGCATCATCGTTGAAACATCACAAGTTATTTATTAAAGTAATTGTTATCTATATAATTGTGTCCAGTTATTCATAGCCCCGTTACTAAATGCCACTCAAGTTCAAGGAGGAGACTTTCAGTGATATTTCATTTCGAGAACGGACTGTAGATCAGTCAGTAAGAGTGTTGAAATCTTCATGTTGTTTGCTCAGTTACAACAATATTCAAGGGATCTAATCCTGGTCAGCTTGTGAAAGTCTGGTCATCTTACCTCATTGTTCTAGTCTACCCAGCTAATAATGGGTACAATGATACATGGATGAATCCATGCCAAGAACCAGCTGTTAAAAGGATCCTTGTGAGGCTCTTTCCACATAAACGGCAAATCTTAATCGTGAGAATTAAACAAAACATGTGCCATTAAACCCAACAAGTGTCTGCTATGTACCTCATGAATATTCCTGTTTAATATTTTCCAGAAATGTGATATTGATGAAATGTCTGAAATCGTTGAAAGTTTATAAAGAATGGAGAGCTCATAGAAAGGTAAGATAAAAGACAAGTGAATTGGTTGAATGAGTATTATAAACATTGTGTATCTGACAAAAACAAACTTATACTACATAAGATGTAACTTGCTGCTGCCCTGACAAAATTTCCTTCATTGCACACTGCATGCAATGAATGAAAAAAACCCACTTTGGAGCTTAAAATTCACAAATTTACGCACATTGGAAAAATTCTTCTGATTTTTCAAGGCAAATCTCCAGAATTTTCAAGGCAAATCTCCAGATTTTTCAAGGCAAATCTCCAGAATTTTCAAGGCAAATCTTCAGATTTTTCAAGGCAAATCTCCAGATTTATTTCCTGACCTGTACACCAGTATGCCAATTCCACTTCATTTTATGCCACAATTTATGTTTTAGTAAGATGAAATTTGAAAGTTGAACATCATACAACCTACTATTCTGGTTGAAATATTTGTTCTAAAAACCAGATGACAGATTATGAGTTTGAAAAGCAACACATGTGACTGAAATAGAACTCTAATAGATATTAATGAAAATACTAAGACAGCTATTTCTTTTAATACCTACCCTGATATTCATTCTTATGTTTTCAGGAACAACATCTTAAAGCTGATACTCATCATTATTTACATCAGATGCCCAAATATTTATTTGCCTTTAAAGTTTTCCTTCAAATTTCTAAAAATCAGAAAGAAAACAAGGAGAAGTCTGTCCAGTTTTATAGGTAAGGCAGAGAACAACGTCCTGATGAGGGTTTTATATCTGAAATACTAGCTGCCATGCCATGCTTGAGATGAGCCTGAATTAAAAATCTTTCCACTGTATAATATTCTCCATACCATGCCCCTCCCCCACCCCCTCAAGCTGTGAAATGTCTTATGAAATGAAAATTAAGCTCCCTAGATGCTCTGGCAATTTAGGCCTCTCCTAAGACAGACACCCCACAGGCATTTTCAAGATACACCCCTGCTTAGCTATATTGTAGTTCTTTTTTTCTCATTTCATGTAAACATGATAGTAGTTACAGAAATAATCAACTGTTGCTTTAAATCAAATGTTATTAAACTATTCCATTATATTACAGAGAGAGTACCTTGTCTCGATATTTTTATTACTGGGTAGAGACAGCTGACCAGTGTCGTGAAAACCGGCTGGCAGAAAGAATGGTAAGTATTCCATTATCTTATAAATACAGACAGGATGTGTATTATTTATCACATCAGCGATTTTTCCAGATTTGATAAGGGTAAAGGGTTGTACATTATATTTACAATAATACAGTTATTGATTAACTCTCATATCTTTGGTAGTAGATAGTGATAAAAGTTTTAAACAACCTTTGACTGAATATGGAGTTAAAGGAAGGACCCACTAAAGCCCTTTACAATCATATTCCATATAAACAGTGGAGGCTTAAAGTGTTTGAATCATGGCTTGATTGTGTCATTTTTATACACTTGTATGAAGTAGAGGACAAATTCATAACTTGTATAAATAATCCAAGTATTACAATCTGAACTGTAAAACAAGACCTGAAATCTGTTGACATATTGGTAGCAGCTAATGAACTTTTAATATGAGGATGTATATCAATTATAAGTGAGTATTTCATAATGAAAATTGGTATCAAATAATTTACGATTTTAGGCGTTTCTGCATTATGAAGATTGTTTACGATACAGATTCTTTCTGTCATGGAAACAGAGAACTGAAGATGTTTTAACAGAGCAAGTTAAAGAGGTTTGTCCACTTAGAAAATTAATTATTTATTATTAAAAAAGTAATAAGATGTGGAAAACGAATGTGTTTTCAGCAGAACAAAGGTTTGCACAAAAAGCATTCAAATTCCTTATTCTTTAAAGTGGTATTCCGCTTTTTTGTAAAAAAATTTCATTATCATAAACGTCTTAAATTATGCCTGAAAATATTTCTCAAGTATGCTATTTATATCAATGTATCTATTTGATCAAACTGAATTTGTTTTAAGGATTAAATTAAAAACGGAGTGAACTAATTGTTAATTAAGCAGTTTGGACTAGTTTCGGTGATTGGCTCGATAATGGCTCGTTATATTTAGTTGAAATCTTTAGAAAACGTAGGAGACATATTTCTCTACAATAAAGGTGTTTATTTTACTCAAATCTGTATACTAGTTTTCGAACAGCTTCAAAAAAGCATAACGAACTTAAAACCTAACGTAATATTTTTAAATAGTTTTTTCGTTTACAAATTAACAGCTGGATTTTTTTTAGTTAAAATTTTCAGAAACGTTGAAAGGCGCAGTTCTCTAGATTTTGGTGTATAGTTTTCACAAATGTACATGATAAAATTATTTTATTGTATTTAGGAACAAGCAACTGAACATTACAACTGGAAACATGGTGAGAAACATTTTACAGCCTGGAGAAATCATATAGTAGAGATTAAAAACAGGTTGGTGCAGGTTTTATTTATGAGCATATTATTTTATTGAATTTAAGAGGTAAATGATAAATGTTGAATTCTCTAGTGCTATAATTCTACTATATACAAAATATTTTCACTAATAATGGTAGAAAAGTTGGATTAAAACATTTTTTTTTATTGATATTTCTAGTGAAAGAAATGAAGTACTAGCAGTCCAGTTCGATATAAAACTTTATTAAAACAGAAATTCCAACAATGGCAACAGGTAAACATCATTTCTGAACATGTACCAATTTGATATTATAAACTTTCTCACTGATTTCTTGTCTCTTATAATCATCTTAAACATGTTAAAGAAAATAGCTAAGACAACGAATTTTGTACATTGTAGCCTTATTATAATTCAATCTCCAATTCAACAAGTTTTTTGTTTTTCTAAATAAACTATTTTTAAGTTTGTGATGCCTCTCTAACAGAAGTGCAGAGTTGCAGAACAACATCAAGTGTATCTGAAGGTTGAGCTTTCCCTGTAATGTTAGTGACTGGTAACATAAGATATATTAAGTGGAGTTCAAATTCATTGTCATATTTACTGATTCACTTTAAAATAAATTATTTCAGTATTGTGCCATCAAGAAAAAAGAAAAGATATTGATGAACAAAGCCATAAGATATCACAACCATAAACTATATAGAACTATCTTATCATCCTTTATACAATATATATACAACACTAGACAGATAAATACTGTCATTACTACAAAATATCATCTTAAATCATACCAGTTAAAACAGTAAGTATTGACTCTAGTCTGTATTATAGAATATATAGAACTATCTTATCATCCTTTATACAATATATATATAACACTAGACAGATAAATACTGTCATTACTACAAAATATCATCTTAAATCATACCAGTTAAAACAGTAAGTATTGACTCTAGTCTGTATTATAGAATATATAGAACTATCTTATCATCCTTTATACAATATATATACAACACTAGACAGATAAATACTGTCATTACTACAAAATATCATCTTAAATCATACCAGTTAAAACAGTAAGTATTGACTCTAGCCTGTATTATAGAATATATAGAACTATCTTATCATCCTTTATACAATATATATACAACACTAGACAGATAAATACTGTCATTACTACAAAATATCATCTTAAATCATACCAGTTAATACAGTAAGTATTGACTCTAGCCTGTATTATAGAATATATAGAACTATCTTATCATCCTTTAAACAATATATATATAACACTAGACAGATAAATACTGTCATTACTACAAAATATCATCTTAAATCATACCAGTTAAAACAGTAAGTATTGACTCTAGCCTGTATTATAGAATATATAGAACTATCTTATCCTTTATACAATATATATATAACACTAGACAGATAAATACTGTCATTACAACAAAATATCATCTTAAATCATACCAGTTAAAACAGTAAGTATTGACTCTAGCCTGTATTATAGAATATATAGAACTATCTTATCCTTTATACAATATATATATAACACTAGACAGATAAATACTGTCATTACAACAAAATATCATCTTAAATCATACCAGTTAAAACAGTAAGTATTGACTCTAGCCTGTATTATAGAATATATAGAACTATCTTATCATCCTTTATACAATATATATATAACACTAGACAGATAAATACTGTCATTACTACAAAATATCATCTTAAATCATACCAGTTAAAACAGTAAGTATTGACTCTAGTCTGTATTATAGAATATATAGAACTATTTTATAGTAAGTATTGACTCTGTGTGTGTTGTTATTTTAGGCGTATTTTGAGACAATGGTATGAAAATGTAAAAGAAATAAAAGAAGAGAGAAGAAAAGAAGAAGCTGCTGGAATCCACCATAATCTTCATCTTGTACAGCAAGTAGGTTCATTAATTACCTTTTCCTGAAAATACTTCAGACCCTTCATTTTGTTATGGTTATACACTATACACTATGACAGATCAAAGGTTTTGAGCAAATCTCTCTCTCCTGTTTGTGACTGTATTTTGGCATTAATTGGTTTCTGCAAGGCAATTTTGGAATGATTTATAATAAATATAGACACTTATAGAGATTGGTCATCATATCAAGGATAATGGATTGTCCAATTTGTATTACTCTACGCGCTAACACCTTCTATTGAGGGAAAAGTTGTAGATAACCCTGTAAGAAAGTACCCCTCTTGTTCTTTATAAGGCATTATTTTAACTACACTTATATTTTTTTATATTATGAAGGTGTTTACAACTTGGCATAGATATGCTGTTATACATGCTTATAAAAAATCTGAATCACTGAAACTTGAAGAGGAGGCTAGGCAACATTTAAATAAAGGTAGCATATATTGATATTAATCATTGATTCAAATTGTAGGCTTTGATTTGATTTACCAGTTGTGGCTGACTTGGGCTCTATACATTTGATTAACTATAACTACCAGTAAAGTTTGTCTATCACTCTAGACAGAGGCTCATAAAATTAAGACACTTGCTTGCTGAATTTGAAGTCAAGCATTTGAGCACATTTACTATTTTTATTAGGTTATTTTCCCTTACAGTGATGCAAATTGGAGGGCCTGACATAGTTTCTAGTTGTTTGGATGGCAAAATAAACCAAGGCTCTGTGTTACAGGCTGTGCTTGTTAAAGATTTCTCGACAGTTGGAAATTGAAAAGAGTAGGCGAAAATAGCTGTTGTCAAAACAGTTTCTTCCTTACACAATACATAACATCTTCATAAGTCCAATCTAGAGCAGTAAAATAGGATGTAAAACTCCATCTCGTTCTATTACAGTAAGAATAAGAGAGTATTATAAGAAATGGTGTTGTAAGAAAGAAGAGAGTATCCTGATTAGATTACGAATGGAACAGGCTCGACAACATCACAATAATAAACTGTACAGTACCGTATTATTTACTTGGAAACACTTTACTCAACTTGCTCATAGAAAAACTGTAAGTCATTCGTTCTCGTTAGGAACTTTAGCATTGGATATCTTTCAAATAAAGCTTTACTCAAAACCTTTCATATTCTTTGCCAATCTTATGCATTGGCATATTAGTTGACAGTCTAATTAAAACTAGACCTAACTTCAGTCCGTTTTTTATTAGTTTTAATTTTTAATATAGCCACTTCAGTTTAGAGTGTTCTCTTAAATGTTTGCCACAATAGCTTTTTGACCTAACCTGATGACCTCTGCTTTAACCAATCAAATTTCTGCCCTCACCAGCACTGGGATTTTGAGAGAGTGGAGGAATTTGATTGGTTAAAGCAGAGGTCATCAGGTTGGGTCAAAAGGAATGATGCAAATTGATGCAATCAGTGTCCTGATATACATAAAAAAATATTTAAAACCTCTTAACAATCACTTCAACAGATTTATATTGAATTCCAGCTGCTGTCAAGACAAGCTGAATGGTTCTATAAAGTTAGACTAACAGCTAAATATTATTTATTATGGAAGGAATATTTTAATCAGGCAGAACAATCTCAGGAAAAAACTCATCTTGCTTTATGGCATTGGAGTCTTAATCTACAGAAGAAGGTAAGTCTTGCCTAAAGGGACAGGTTCGCTCTTTTACCTATTGTACCTTAGTCTCAGCTGATCAGTAATAGTGTTCACAGATCACATTTTGAGCCTTCAAATCCATGTGCATCCATTATTATCCGCATTTGAATGTTAAAAAGATGACTTGTCTTTTCTTGATACACTGCCTTATGTAGAACAGACATCTATAGAAATAGATAGTGAAATTCTAGTCCTTCTGAAGACTCTTTGTATATTCAGGAGCCGCATCAACCCTGTGGAAAATGATGAAAATAATAAACTAGAGCTATAAATATACTTGATCTGATAAAATCTCTCCGAAAGGACTGGAAGTAGACATCCAACAGTGAATATAAATATATTGATGTATATCTTGAAAAAATGCCAATTTTGCATCTGGTTAAAATGAGGATAACAAGTATATTTAGATTCTGACAAAATTTATGCTCTAGGCTAGTCACGTGTTAGACCATCAGGGATCAAAGATGAAAATATTATTGGATAGTTCAGGTCAAGGTCACTAAATGTGAAAGATCACAACAAATTTAAGCCTACAAAGTTCCACTAAATTAAAACCTAAAGCAAAATTGAAATTCAGCTTCCAAATCAGTTTTCAAGTCCGAGATTTATCAATTATGTTATTAAAATCGGATATAGGAACAAAAGTTTCGCTCACTCTTGGTCACCAAAAACATCAGTTCGGATAATATTATTTGGATAAAAAAATTTCTTTCTAAGGCTAATTTTCCAATTTTTGCACCTGTCTTCATACAAGACTATATAGAACTAGCAGAAATCCATGAAAATCCAATGAATTTTTTGTGCTATATCTATTTGATTTAATTGATGCATATTATTTTTCATACATTTTTTTTTGGGTTACCTAGGTGATAGATGGATGGCTACAATACATAGAGGATAGAAAACGTAAACGAGAAAGAATATCAGTTGCTATGGAAACAAGACGTCATAGATTATTACAAAATGGCGTGTCTCAATGGCTGTCGGTGTCTGATGATTTGTCGAAAATGAGGTCACAGTTTGCAGCCCAGCAACAAGCTAAGGTATATATTCAAGACTTTTGCTCCTTTAAGTTTGCAATGTCTGGAATCTGGAGATTCTCCTTTATTAGAGCAAGACTACAGCTAAATTCAATTGCCTCACCTTTGAAAAGACAACCAAGCCATAGTTGTGATTCTTGATCCTTTCACTTTTCGTGATTAGTGAGCCAATCGCAAATATAGTACTGCAAAATTGGTACCAGGGCTGTTGGTTTTGCTCTATATGTCGGACATGACTGACGGGAAGCTCAAATGACTGACAGTCAATATCCTGTATCGGACATCATGTATAGATTAGCCAATTTGGTACACCTCTCCAATTACTGAAAACATACTACTGTAATTATGTTTGAAAAATCATCCATCCATTTGCAATTAAATGATAACAAAAGAATATTGGAGATACTGATTGACAATATCTTTGAGTTTTCAATCAAATATTCAGTTGAGTGTATCCTGTAAGCTTTACTATATCTTGAATGGTCTCTTATTCATTTTGCAGTCTGCTTATGAAAGATTTCAACTCCTTCAGAAGTATGCCCTTCACTGGAAACATACAACAGCTTCTAATGTTGCTCGCCGTGGTGGACCACGTCCATTGGTTCCTCAGTCTAAATCATCCAATCAGCATACAGTGATGAAGTCACATGATCCACAAAGACCAATCATTGGACAGAAAATGTCAAGTCTTCCTGATTTACCAATACCAGCATTGAATAAGACTTCTATTTCATCTCCGTTACGATTAGAACAACGTAATACAACTGAACACATAGAGTAAGCTCTTTATTTGAGGCATTTATGGTTACTTTCATCTTACTTGTTGTAGAGCGCTCAGTGAGTTAGATACTTGTTCTCTAACCTGAAGGTCCTGTGTCCCTAGCTCCTGGTTTCCCTCTGTCAGTAATACAGGTATATGGTACCGACATGGAAAAAGCGTCTTTCAAATTGTACAATAAACTGAGGTCCTATGTTTGACAAGCTGTTGAAGATCACATAACAGTTGGATAGTTAAACTAATGCCCCATCCTTGCAAACATTTCACCCATTGCCCACTGCATGGGGTTGCCTGTCAATTCATGTAATTTTTTATTTGTTATATGTCAGCTATAAATCCCTATCAATATAACCTTAATTTATTTTATTATTTTAGAGATCCAATACTAACAGCTATAGAAAGACGTAAACCTCGACGACCTTCATTTCTGGTGGAATCTCTAAACAGAGCAGGTCTCTTCCTCACACAATCAGATAGGTAAGGTAGAATTTGTAAAGAGATAAAGTTCTCTAAATATTTGCCTTACCCACCACCAACAGTTTTATTTCATGCCTATCTCCTTTATTCCATTAGTGTGCATATATATTCATTTGTAAGAAAATTAATTTGATGTTACATTGGGAGTTGTTTTCCTTACCCTCACCCCCTTCCTACACCCTAACACCATATTTTTTAGGTGGGTAAGTTTTTTGTATTTTGTATTTTGTTTTCTTCAAGCCCACAAGAAGAAAAGGAACGAAATGGAATCAGATCTTCTGCTACGCAGCCTCAATCAGATGTTATTGATTACCCAAACAGCGCTCCACAAACTCATGGAGAAACACCACCTAGTGAACCACATCAACCTCAAAAACCAAGACATTTAGAGTTCTCTCCCCCTGATAATCATTCCATTTCCCGTAATTCAATTCAAGATGGCCACCATGATGCAGACCTATCTTCAAATACCCAGAAATCATCGGCAAATCAACGCATTTTACATTCCTCGCCTCTATCTGGACGTCAAACTCTCCGCCAATCAACTCTTGCCATTTCTACGCTGTCGGGTGATCAAGACATTCCAAAAATAAATTTTGAATCCACAAAGGAGTTGAACGAGGTTACATTATTGAAGCCTGAAGATTTTATGAAGAGTCAACATTCATTTAAAGTGTTTGATTCTCAAGACCATGATGTGACCATTACAAATGATGTGTTGTTGAATTCTGAGCGAAATCTAGGATCAGAGCGACACCAAAATCTGGAACCAAAAGCAAATTCTGTGCCAAAGGCTGTACCAAAAGATATGTCCTACCAAGAAGAGCTAGTTTTTATCAGAAATGTTTTGAAAAAATTTGATGCAGACAAGAAAAGACTAAAGTAAGTTTAGAATTGATAAACAGATTCAAATAATTCAACTGAAAAAATCGAAAGTGAAAAAGACTGCTTTTTCACCTTCGAACTTTCACCTTCGAACTATGACCTGACTATCACAATCTGTTTGAGTATTTCTAGAATTGCAGGAATCACAGACATTTGGAACAGACTACCCTTGATATGTTAAGTGCATGTATAGATTCTGTAAATATTGTCCTGTAAAGATTGCCATTTTAGAACGAGATTTTTGATTAACGGATTTGGACCAATTTCTATTGCATATACTAAATATTTAATCTGTCCTATGTTAGGGAGAAAGGGGTTTTTACCAGGCATGCACATTTAAAAAGGACCATTAAAACAAATACCTTTTTTTTTGTCAAAATATTTGACTTTCATTTAAACTTGGATTATAAATGATGAACTAATGTTTATAAGGATTATTTGAATATTATGTTATTTTAATGTCAGAATCTTCTGAGTGCTCAATCATTCATTAATAAACTTATGTCATTGTTTTATGTAAATTTCAGAATATTACAGAAACAAGGTAAACATCTATCTAGCTGGATACAAGATGAGTCAAGATGTATGATTGATGATGATGGAGATGATGAAATAAATATTGAACAAGTACAGCAAGAACTTCAGGAGGTAGGATACTACTGGAAACTGAACACAATATTGATTATAGGGACTTTGATTTGAGTCTTGAATATAGTAAATAGTCTTCAGAAGTACTAGAAATGTGCGAAAATCACATAATACCTTTGAAAATATCTCAAACTAGGAATTTTACTTACTATTTCTATATGTCCTTTCTACATATGGCAGAGTAGAAAAGATGAGTCATATATTCAACTTACAAACACAGATAATTCTGGACACACATGAATTTTAAGGCTCAAATTTCGCCAGTGAGCTGAGGACTGATTGGCTTAGCTAAACTATTCCCGTTTATGTAGGCTCTATACATTTCTTAAGTTTTGTTTAATGTTCGCGAGGTTGTTAACCCTAAAAACTTGATTAATTACAGGTGATAAAGGAAGCAGAAGAATTAAAGATGAAAGTGAATGAAGATAAAATAAATTGTCAAAGATTGGTGGAACGATCAAAAATATTACTTCAACTTATGAATAATACAGTCTAGTGTCCTAGTTCCCTATCTTGTAGAGTCTTCTTACCCTGCAGACTAGACATTATCAACCTGGTTGTAATTACCCCTAACAGGGTAATTTTGAAATTTTGGTGAGGTCATGAGACTCTGTTTAGTCAAGAATAGAAATTTAGGAGAAACCAGTTAATATTGACAAGCAACTAGTCACTATTCAACAGAAGGTACTGGTACAGGGATAAAGTTGTGTTTAAAGAATGTTTTCATGTATGGTATAAGTCTCTGTATTAAGTTACACTGCTATATTCTCTGATTGCAGGTAAAAACCTTAAAAAGTCATGAAATGGTCAGGGTTTATAGGGGCAATTCGTTTATTAGGGGGTAATGCATGTCGATTAAGGATTCTGAAAGGGATAATAGAAAGAAGAAGGTTGAAAACCCTTGCCCTATGCCTTGATATGCTATCTTATAAGACTGATAGGGCTCAGTGAAATGGTGTAATTTATTCTTTTATAATATTCACATGACAAAGTAAAGGTTAGCCATTTCCCATGTAATAAAACTGTTTAATTATAAGTAAGTGTATATTTTGTAATTTTGTATAAAAAATAAAATTGTAAGTTATTAACTTTTTTCTGTCTGTTTCCTAGGGGCCGTCTGGTGGGTGAGTTTGGCACGTTCTTGTTTCAGGGATCAACAGAACATTCAATAAAACAAAATTGGAACAGATTTCAAAAAGAGTTCCACATATGCAGACAGAATTCAAAATGGTGGGGAAGGAAATAAGTGGGAAGAATTGAAACATATGGAACCTGTTCAGACCCTTTCGATCTACACCATGATATATCAATTAAATTAATGTGGTCTGATATATCAATTAAATTATTGTGGTCTGATATATCAATTAAATTATTGTGGTCTGATATATCAATTAAATTATTGTGGTCTGATATATCAACTGAATTATTGTGGTCTGATATATCAATTAAATTATTGTGGTCTGATATATCAATTTAATTATTGTGGTCTGAAATATCAACTAAATTATTGTGGTCCGATATATCAATTAAATTATTGTGGTCTGATATATCAACTGAATTATTGTGGTCTGATATATTATCAATTAAATTATTGTGGTCTGATATATCAATTAAATTATTGTGGTCTGATATATCAATTAAATTATTGTGGTCTGATATATCAATTAAATTATTGTGGTCTGATATATCAATTAAATTATTGTGGTCTGATATATCAACTGAATTATTGTGGTCTGATATATTAATTAAATTATTGTGGTCTGATATATTAATTAAATTATTGTGATCTGATATATCAACTAGATTATTGTGGTCTGATATATCAATTAAATTATTGTGGTCTGATATATCAATTAAATTATTGTGGTCTGGTATATCAACTAAATTATTGTGGTCTGGTATATCAATTAAATTATTGTAGTCTGATATATCACTTAAATTATTGTGGTCTGATATATCAATTAAATTATTGTGGTCTGATATATCAATTAAATTATTGTGGTCTGATATATCAATTAAATTATTGTGGTCTGATATATCAATTAAATTATTGTGGTCTGATATATCAATTAAATTATTGTGGTCTGATATATCAACTGAATTATTGTGGTCTGATATATCAATTAAATTATTGTGGTCTGATATATCAATTAAATTATTGTGGTCTGATATATCAATTAAATTATTGTGGTCTGATATATCAATTAAATTATTGTGGTCTGATATATCAATTAAATTATTGTGGTCTGATATATCAACTAAATTATTGTGGTCTGATATATCAATTAAATTATTGTGGTCTGATATATATGAATTGAATTATTGTCGTCTGATATATCAACTGAATTATTGTGGTCTGATATATCAATTAAATTATTGTGGTCTGATATATCAACTGAATTATTGTGGTCTGATATATCAACTGAATTATTGTGGTCTGATATATCAATTAAATTATTGTGGTCTGATATATCAACTTAATTATTGTGGTCTGATATATCAACTGAATTGTTGTGGTCTGATATATCAATTAAATTATTGTGGTCTGGTATATCAACTGAATTATGGTGGTCTGATATATCAACTGAATTATTGTGGTCTGATATATCAACTGAATTATGGTGGTCTGATATATCAATTAAATTATTGTGATCTGATATATCAACTGAATTATGGTGGTCTGATGTAGCAACTAAATTATTGTGGTCTGATATATCAATTAAATTATAGTGGTCTGATGTAGCAACTAAATTATTGTGGTCTGATAAATCAACTAAATTATTGTGGTCTGATGTAGCAACTAAATTATTGTGGTCTGATGTAGCAACTAAATTATTGTGGTCTGATATATCAACTAAATTATTGTGGTCTGATGTAGCAACTAAATTATTGTGGTCTGATGTGGCAACTAAATTATTCTGGTCCGTGTATCGGGGACATTCATGGTATCAATTTTTGTGATAATGCATTTGATGCGATTAGTTGTAAATTACCCCAGGTTTTCGGTGTATAGAGCTAGTATTGACTAGATAAAGGTACTTGATAGATATCAACGAAATCAACAGTCTAATCGTGTCAAATATAGTATCATATTACACTTTATAATTTTAATATAGCTTGCTAGACAAGATAACCTACACTTATTATAGCCACACCCACCACACTTATTATAGTCTCGCTAGCACACCCACCACACTTATTATATTCTCGCTAGCCACACCCACCACACTTATTATAGTCTCTCCAGCCACACCCGCCACACTTATTATAGTCTCGTCACACCTGCCACACTTATTATATTCTCGCTAGCCACACCCACCACACTTATTATAGTCTCGCTAGCCACACTCACCACACTTATTATAGTCTCACTAACCACACCTGTTATAGTCTCGCTAGCCACACCCACCACACTTATTATGGTCTCACTAGCCACACTTGTTATAGTCTCACTAGCCACACCCACTACATTTATAGTTTTGCTAGCCCGCCCACTACACTTATAGTTTCGCTAGCCACACGCACTACACTTATTGCTTGCTAGCCACATGAGTGACATGAGACGTTCCAGCCAATTGTCCTGTCTTAGCGCTACTACCAGTGTCGGCACAAGCCTCTCGAGACTGAATGATCCCCATCCCCCATGTACCTCCACTGGAGCCGCCATTGGTTACTATAAGATAACAATAAACAGAATTTTAATGAAAACATTCCAATGTGATTATGGGTGGTGATTTATTTGTTGTATTCAATGATATTATAATCACCCTTGTATCATGTATCATAACACACAGTTCGATTTCTTTGATAACCTCTGTCCAGACTTAAGTTTTATTATTAAAAGTCTTCCCCTTGTAGTGCACTTTTCATTGATTTTACGTCGGCTACATCTGCCATCATATACAGATAACATACTTCTAAATATATTTTTTTTTAAATCCAGTAAGAAGGACTGAAGTGGCCCACAGAACATAAATAAACAAAAATACTTGTAGCTGAATTTAAATCAGATTGTAGAAACATTTATTTACGAACAAAGAAACAAATCAAGAGAGAAACATTTACCTTTGCTAGACCACAATTTGTCAATTCTCTTAATTATGTGCATAAATTAGCATACATTACCATAAAAGCCTTGTATGTCTTGTAAGTCAGCATATAATAAAACCTTATTATTTAGAGTAAAACCTGTTTTATTTGTTCCTATGTATGTCCATTTAACCTGGTCAATGTAAATAGTAGCCTATAGTACTGTTATTGTTATGTTTACGTTCCTAGATTATTCATTTCAGTCATAAAGAATATTTTATACAATATTTTTTACCAAGTATTTTTTATATATTATATATATACGTATATTTTACCTCGATACAGGCATAATTCATGTATACACCTTTGGACATAGCGCAGGGGTTTTCAATCTATTTCTTTCTTTGATCGATTACATTGCCCCTATTCCCCCTATAAATCCTTACTATTTTGTGATTTTCTCCAAGGTTTTACTCCCTGCAATCGTGTCAGAGAATATAGCCTGACTGTATATATGTCGAAAACATTTCATGCTAGACTACCAAGTACCCCTCCCCCCACATCAGACACAAAAGTTTTGAAATTACGGTAATTACCCCCAGGGTTTAGGAAGGGGATCGTCCGATTACCGAACGATGATCTGAGACAAAAGTCATTTATAATAAATGTACCTTTAACTCCAAGCTTGATATTCGTAAACTTTTGAAGTTAAAGTATGATATTGCGCGATTATGACAAGGTGTATTTAGCATCATCGCTCCAAATTCTCAAGAGAGGCAAAATATTTCCCAGATAAAGATTTACACAGATTTATTAGATTGGACTAGAGGTGGTTTGGTGCTCTAGATTTTACCATACAATTTGTACAAAAATGATAATGATATTAATATTTAGAGTCTTATAACACACACTTCAAACTTTATCATTTCAAAAGATTTAAACATTGGCTAGTCTGAGCTCTCTACATACTAACAATACACAATATCGTCGTATAAAGTTTGAATGGAGCTATATTAATGGTTTATTTGACCAAGATTTCAATAGTTCTTCAATGTAGGCCTTCATTATGACAGCAATCTTATTTTTAAACTTGAATTAAGATTAGTCATTTTATTTCACATAAAAGTCTGTTGTAATTTTCATTGCATTTTGTAGCAAAATGGAAATGGAGATCTAAATCTTAATGATCTGTAGTCCACTCTGGGTACAAATAGGGGCCAAACTGACTTAATATGGTTGTGGGGGGGGGGGGGAGGGGCAACTTACTATCTAGGTTAGATTCAAAATGCAACAACTCTGGGCATACCATAAAGCGTCTGACAGAGTTTTTCCTAGTTTTTGGGGGCGATAAAAAACAAACTATTTTTCTGGAGGTTGTGCCACAACCACTCCCCCCCACCATCAAACTGTTATCAAAACTAGATAGAGTTGTAAATTGTTTAATTTCCTGTTGGAATGCGAACATAAGTAAATGCCCAATGCAACTCAAAACTTTGAGTTTAAATCTTTAAAAAAAAGTGTTAACGAAGACGCCATTAACCCCAAAAACTGTTAAGACTATTTTGATGTTAACTGTAAAAAAGCAATCTAAGACCTGTGAATGATAACTAAGATAGACTAGATCATATCAATATACTATATTCTATATTGTTCCTATCACGCTTTATTGTTTATCTTCTTATACAGAATAATCAGATGAGATTTAATACGTAACCTAAATATGACAAGTCAAAACTAACAAAGAACAGACAAAATATTTGGTTTAATATCTTGAAAAGGTGATAATATTTATCATGATAAAATTATGCAGTGGTCAGTGGCTCAGTGCCCAGAAAGAAAATTAACAGGCAGTAAATTGATTCGCTAATGGGTCTCAGAATGCAAGAGAGCTTAATTTAAAAACTAATCTGAAATCAAGCTACTACCCGACTATATGCCTTTCAGTGGCTAAACTAGATAAGAGGTGCTCGTGGACTAAAGTGGGTTGGAATCCCTCCCTCAGGAACGTTGTAACATATAGTCTCCTGCATTATCAGACCCTCTGTTAGTCAATTTGCTACCTGTTAATGGAAGGTGTAAAGATTTCCAATCTATAGTTAATGCTATATAACTCATATATATATTGCTGGTCGTTACGTTTGATTATCATTGCATACATTAGTATATATTATTTTAAAGTTTGTATTTTTTCTTGGGATGGGAGCCCTCTAAGTGATGGGGTCCGTGGACTTGCTTCACCCAGTCTCTATGGTAGTTCAGCCATTGGTTCTTATATTGATAGTTATGTGAGTTGTAGAAGTTATATCAATAAGAGTTTTATTCTCAGTTGATCTATGTTAAAGGTCTTGTTTGATTGTCATGAATCATTAGTTAGGTAAATTGTAGATCTATTTCTGTAGTAAGGTGTGTCGACAGCTCGACAATTACCTAAAGTCAATACAAACAGGGTAAGTCAAGAAAAAAGTACGCAAGATTGCTCAGTATTTTGGAGGTTTTTCTTTGTCGTTTACTACACTTGCAATCAATGTGCGATTTCGGCATTTTAATGTTTAGGTACAAGGCAATGGACGTTCATAAGAGAAACCTCGTCATGACGTTAATAAGACTTCAAAGTCCTAAAACCAAAGATGAAGAATGACCTTGTCAAAAATTCTGTTCTTTAGTTTAATTCTAAAACATAAAACAACTCAAAAAGTACAACGTCGAGTTACTGCTTTTGATATATACATCATAACTTTGAATATTCAAATAATCGAATTCCCGCCAAATCTGGCTTGCTGTTAGGTATTTATGAAATAAGAAGACTATATTTAATACACTTCGAAACAACCACATTTTTAAAGTTCAAATTCTTAGGTTTATTCACTGCAACTAAAGATTGAGATTACAGGGCGTATAAAAATTATTTAGCCCTCACAAAGGAAGGCAACTATTGAATTATACACATCAAATTCAGTTGAGTTTCTTGATCAAATCTTCACAGAGGAATAAACAAAGAAAGTTCCATGAGTGGTTTACACTACGCAGAAGTCAAAAATGTTCTTTTAAAAACGTAGAATAATGATTATGCTAGGGCAATGGCAGGTAACTCCATAAAATCATCAACAGTATAGATGTTCTTTTTTCAAAAAAGCGATATGACTCTAATTAAAGGCAGGTAACTCTGCATTAAGTAGGTCAAATTGCGTAGCCTAGTGGTCAAGATGTTTTTTAAAAGCAAATTGAAAGCGATGACTGAATCAGGAATGATCCATAAGTAGTCTAGATTGCCTTGTCGCGATAAGTTTTCATTTTTCAAGCGTAAAATTTAAAAAAGGATAAAACTCCAATTAAAGGAAAGTAACTCTAATCAAATGTAGATAACTCCGTAATTGTTCACTGTATAGACTAGATTATCTAGTCAGTAGTCCAGGGTTGAGTAGAGCCATTCTTTAAATTTTATACTCCAAAAGTGTAGAATATTTAGTTTCATCGTCGACGAAGTTGGCATTGACTGTAACTTTCACGTTTTTATTTCGGTGTTGATCTAAATTACATTTCACTTCCCAGATGTCGCTTCCTGTATTTTCTAGCTGCGTCCACTCGCCATTACTCACTATAGCTACTTTATTAGCATTGGGTACACCAACCTGAAATATAGTTCAATAATAATCTTTCAGTATTAGGCATTGATATAAATGTTTATTTCCATTTGTGATAATTTTGCCCCTTCATCGTGAAAAGAAAGAGTCGTCTAGGTGCTTAATAACACGTCATGGAGATAGCTCATAACGGATCGGATCGTAAGATTCTCGTCATTTCCACCGTTGTGTTACTCTTTAATTGTAGACAAACCAGAAGTCGAGTTGCCATGA
This sequence comes from Lottia gigantea, assembly GCF_000327385.1. Lineage (NCBI taxonomy): Eukaryota > Metazoa > Mollusca > Gastropoda > Lottiidae > Lottia > Lottia gigantea. Next base: position 690,967 of record NW_008709540.1, read on the forward strand.
TACGGATAGCTGAAAATGAGCTTATCGGCTGGTAAAACACATTGTTACATGACTTTCCAATCCCCTCCAGGTTTTTGCATCAGTGGCCAGTCAATCAGTCAGTCAGTCAGCTGGGAGTACAAATAGGGGACAGACTGACTTAACTTGGGGACAGCTGTCGGGGTTGAATACGGCAAAGGAAGCGCCATAGGTGCAAGCCTCAAACCCCCATCCCCTTTACATTCACTGTTTTCAAGTGTTTTCCGTTTAAAACGATAAATGTCAAAGACAGCTAATATTCTAAAAACTTTAGAATATTAAATAACTTTTAGAGTCTTAGTTATTTGGCAATAATAGTTAGATAAGTGCATTGCAATTCAAGTGACGTATTTAAACTAATTAAACTACTGTAGTGCAATAAATCACTCTGATGTATTGAGAGCAGGTATACAGTCGACTCGACAGTCTTGTAGCTTATTATGTTTAATACATGATCAAGATTTGTCAATTTGGTTTCGTTTTGCAGATTAGCTATAGTCACTGTCGCAAAATTATGGTCTGTAAAGATCACTTAATGACCAAAATGTAAAATATAAGTTTTTTTTATTATGTTCACACATGCAAATATTATCGATGAAGCCATAACTTGTGAAATATCGACATATGAGGACTTCAAATATCGTCACATTCGCCTCTACACCTTTTTTTATAAATTGTAGTAGAGCGAAGGTAAATAACGGATCTTAACGCTTTTACGCCGATGCGTTATTATTGCAAACAACCGATATCGGGTTGGCATTCTTAAAAGACATAAAGGTAGCTGAAATGGAATACTTAACTGGATAAGGAGTAATTTGACGACAATATCCCTTTAACCCAAGTGACTGTTGGAATTCAGCCTGACAATAACGGTAAAGATTGTTTTAAATAACGAACACAATTTTATGGTATACTACTCCTTAGTTTTATTACACACTACGTTTCAACAATCTACATTGTCATCATCAGGTAAAGATTATGTTCAATGATCAGAATATTATGACTATGACTGTGTAATGATTGTATAAAGAACCACCATATTAGCTGGAAGCGGGCGTTAAATTGTCATCTTAAAGTCATCAACCAACAAGGATATCATGACTATGGTTGTATTGTACAAGGATAAGGATATCATGGTTGTATAAAGATAAATTTGTTTACATATCTTTAATAGTCAAGATGAATCACCGTCGTTAGCCCTGAGGAAATTCACACAGGAAAACAACTTGAATGGAAAATGTCATTTATACTAAATCAGGTAACGTGCACTGAATGGGTTAATGATTCAATGAATTCACTTGTTGGCCTATTAAACAAATTATAGCGCAATGTCATTTAAAGTAGCGAGGTACGGAAATGAGCTATGACAATTTCAAAGTTAAATATTTTATTGTATTCTATAGTCGTCAAAATATTAGTTGTATTACATGATAGAACAGAGATATTCTAAAATCTCCTGTTAATAAATTTATAAAATGATAAAATTTTGCTCTAATTGAGTTCTGTGGATTTGACTGAACCAATAGCATCAAAAATGGCTCTGATTCACCAGCGATTTACTAGATATTCTTATAGCGCATAGACTAATACACCTTGTTCTACAGTGGACTTTAAATATCCCTCAACAGTTGCAAATCGAAAAGAGTAGACTAATGCTAATGCTACATGGGAAAATTGACCTTATTGCATGACGCTGTCTGTTTCTATGAGCCCAATCATAAGCAGAAAAGTAAGAAAGCTGTTCAACAACTTCAAATTTATGTGTCAGAATCCACGAATCCAGTCTGCCATGTGGTACCGCCTAGTCTCATGCTACAATATTCACCCCCCTCCCACCCTCAAGTTAAATGTTATTAAACGTCAGTCGCTATGTGACAGTTTGCTGTGAGTCATTCTCGGGTTTGAGTAACTTTGTAACAGGTTTTACAGCCATAATAAATCATTGGTTTTAATCTATTTTCATTTTAAAGCGAATATTCAACATTGTCAAACAGCCAAGTTATCTTGGCCCTGAACACAAAATTGCGCACAAGTTCTAGATCCAATAACATTCTTTCTTATATCAGATCTGATCTCATGGCAAACCTGACCTGTAGATCTATTGTAAAACATGGAGTGGAACGACTGCTGAATGCAATACACTAGTGGACATTGTAACCAATCAATATATATCTTCAGACTGATGACCCAGCGGAAACACACAAAACGCAATATTGCGATCAGTATTTTTAAGATGGGTTTCCTTATTTCTTAGTGTCAAATTAAGAAAACTATTGATTACTTGAATTAGCATGTATTCTTAATCATCATTATGTTCTTATAACAAATAATTAATATATACAGTCTGGATAAACAAAAAAAGTCTTTTTGACCTTTCTTGATCGGTCACTCATTGGAATTCTGCTGGTAATTTTCTTTGAATTCAGCTAATTATGAATTAATTATGGACATGTGAAACAAACATCTCTACTTTCTATTCATATAAATATTAGCATTTTCATTTTCATAAATGGAAATAAGGGAACCCATCTTTAACAAAACGAAATATCTCATGCTTTTTAATCAGATTGAGTGAAATGACCCACATAAAATATTCAGAGCCGTTTTCTGACCAGATATATTCAATTAACCCATACCAAATATATAGTTTTCAGAGCTTTTACAATGTATCTCAGTCATATTGGTATAATTATCATTTATAGCCTGCACAAAACTTGACGAGGAGAAAATGTTGTTAAACTTAATTAAATCACTGCCATGGAATTTCAAAAATGTACGCAGCAATTAAAAACTTTACTAGAAAACATTATCTACTAGCTGATTTACAATCACATTGCAGGCTTAAAACTTGTACTTCTACCTTTAGTGAATTATTAATGATAGCAACGAAAGTGTATCATATTATGTCTTTATTTAATTTCCCTATTTCAAAAGCAAACTGTCCTGATAACGATATTATATCCGGAACACGTGTCGACATGAGATGAGCTGCACATATTCAAATATGATTTTATACTTTCTTTTCCCAAAAGCGTATAAACCATTAATAGAAAACTAAAAAGCTTTCCCTTCCGGAGAGAGACTAAGATATGAGACAACCCCTCCCTACCCCATGTCGACTTTGCCCAACCACAAATTTGTAAAAATTCTTACTCACCTTGAAATTAACTCCTCGGAGTCGGCAGGACGAATTCAAAACTTTAGGTTCGTACAGACGACAGTTATTTTTGAATTCTAGGTATTGTTTGGGGTAGGGGTAAACTGGATTAATCGCCTGCTTGCAGTGGATCAGATAATTATAAACATTTGGCAAAGATTTGGAATCATCCGTCTTCCTCAGGGCAAAGATCTGAAACTTGTAGAACCCAGATTCTGGGAAACTGCAGGAGAAACTCACTGCCCCTCGTTCCATCTGGATAAACACATAATCCGGAGCTATATCCTTATCCGTTTTACATTTAATAAGATTGGTGGTAACTTTCACAGGATCGCTGACACTAAACTTAATCTCCAGTTCATTGTCTGAGATGTCGAATTCCGGTTCCTTGTGGGTTAATGGTGTTAACCCTACCTCCTTCATTTCATCCTGAGCGCCCAGATAGCCATTTTCTAGCGTCGGTTTTTTAGACGACATTTTTACTTGAAATCCCGAATAATAAAATCTTGAGTTCAACTTTCTCTATAGTGTCGTCTGCTACACAAATAACTTTATATATATGAATACTGAAATCCGGAAAGTGACGACTGAATACGGAAACTACCGACTATTTACCTTGATTATTCAGACAGTTTAAAGTGGCAACTTAACGTGTCGCTGACATGAAATAAATCTGAAGTGAAGTTAAAGTATTTGGTAAAAGGGACTATATTTAGGTTTTCTTGTGTTTCAGTTACAGTGTAAAGATTTTACGACTGAAAACAGGTGGATTTTTCGCACAATCTCCGTGTGAAACCTTTTTTTAAATCATGCATCAGGTATTGGTTTATTGCAATAGTTCTCATTCTAGGGGAACCAGATCACGTCAAAGAAATTATAGATAATTGTCAGAAAGCTGCGATGTTTTAAATAATAATGATGATGATATAATCAAAAGTGACAATACATCTCTCTCAAAAATTCATTATCACTGATTTCTCACGATCGTAGAAATCTAAAAATTCGTTTTCATGAGACAAAGTTCGCTTCACATAAGATAAAAAGATAAAAAAAATCTTCTCTTATAGAGCGGACTTAAAGGTATAGTAAAATGGTTTTCTAAATCTTTAATGTGCATCGGAGACATTGATTAATTTGCACCATTTCAATTTTCAATCCGACGTCTGTGGTTCCTGCAATTCCACTAAAACTAAGTGTTTGATGACGTCACTAATCGCATATGTTCTTATGTGATTAAGCATATTTTGCGATAAGTGACGTCATCAAACACTTATTTTTGTGGAATTCCATTCACATTTGTGAATTATTTATTTACATAAAATATTTGAAAAATCTCTTTATATAATCTCTTTAATATTTTCATTCTAAACCACACCCCTCCAACCCTCGCTTCACATCCTCCACACCCCTCCACCCCTCACTTCACATCCTCCACACCCTCCACCTTCACTCCATCGCTTCACAGCCCTCCACCTTTACTCCATCACTTCACACCCCTCCGCCTTCACTCCAACGCTTCACACCCCTCCACCTTTACTCCATCGCTTCACACCCTCCCCACCCCCACAACCTTTAACTTTGATTTCTTCTACTTCAATTTATGTTTAATGATGTTTTTTATTGAAAAACTGAAGATTTATAACTAGGTGTATTTATGATAAGAGTTAAGGGTCTGTTAAGGGCTAAAAATCCACATTATAATAAAATAAAACATTTTATACGGTAATAAGTACCATAATATAAATCTTATAAAATTTTATTTGCAATGTGTTAACTAAACCTGTAGCCCAAATTTCATATTTCCCCTAAAAATATCACAGAAATGAGTAGCATTCTGACCACAAAAACCTGTCATTGTTCCAAAGTACGAAAGTTCCAGGCAGTAACAATAATTTGGTATGCTTTTAGATAAACTAACATTGTGTCAATCACTGCAAGCTAATGGAAATTATTTAACAATTTCGATTCTTTTTTCATCTCCATTGTAATCTAACAAGTCTTATAACACAGTCCCGTTCTAATGACGTTATTATTATTAACCAATCAAAGCGTGTCTTGATGTGTACATTTTTATATTTTCCTCAACACACTGTCACTCTCGGACTATTAATATCATTTTGAACCTGCTATTACAATTGCTGTTAAATAAATGATAAATTTCCATTTATCGACAAAAATGCAAGACAGAAGCTAAATATGAAAAAGTATAATGAAGTAATAACAGTTGAAATTCAATGCCATGATGGATGGCCATTTAGAAAATACAATTACTTTTTTTTTGAGAAATACCCAACTCCGGATAAGATATTATAATTGGGTGGAATTCTCTTTAATTCGATATAACTATGACAGGTTTTATTCAGTACATGTTAGAAAGTTTTTACTGGTTTAGGTTGAATAGGTAAAGAGAAAGTAACGTGACGTGATTCGTAGTGTCGCGAGATTTTATTCTATTTCTGAATAGACGACAATCAACTCGGTGATTATTGTACAGCAATCAATTTTACTTGGTCCTGATCAATCTCTAAAACATGTCGTTAATCTGACCTGCCTTTGTCGGGGTTCAACCCCAGTATCGTGTCCTTGTGCTGTGAAGTTAGCGTCTCCTTTCGCATTTAATCCTGTTACACCAGTCAGTCCCTATGGGCATATGGAAATCACCATAGTTGTCTGAGGCAACTAAACAAATTCAACTGTTATTTTTTGATTGTTTAATTGTAAGCGAACATTAAGTCGGATTTCATTTTGAAATAGAAACGGGTCCAAGTTTTATAAGCTTGTAACGTTTAGGCTAGTGTTATAGAGACAACAGCACTTGTAAAAATAATTAATGCTGGCTATAAGTCTTTTAAACTTTAAGAGCTGGCTGGAAAGTATATTGCCATGGTATATCTTTCTAACACCTTCGACATCGTGGGATGTGTACATCAGCCTCCCCTTGACCCCTGCACCTACCTACCTACCACCCTGCACCTTCCACAGTCTTACTGTGGCCTTTGACCCGCATTCGTACACCATTCTACAGTCCATAATAACAATGTATATTTTTAACCCAAGAAAACCATTATTCTCCCGAATGCTATAGAGTTAAAGTACATATTGTTACCACTGTCAATATTGTGATAAAATACATAGTAACTGAACAAAACCGTTTATTATTCTGATGGTCACAGGGTGGACTGTTTTAACACTTCGTCATTTCCATTCACACTTTATAGCCACATCAATACACCATTTAAAGAGGCAGTCAATCCGATTTCTTCATTTTTGACCAACCATTTCAATGTCAGAATATAATTCAAGTAGGCTATTTAATGGTCCCCCCCCCCCTCTCCCCCTAAAATACCAGTGTTTTGCCTATTGGATAATTTGCTACAAGGTTGTCCGTCATTCGGTCTATCGGTGCTATTTTACAGCAGATTGTGACCAGTGGTGGGACCAGGGGGGTGGGGGCGAAATATCTGAGGTTGCCCGAGTTTTGAGAGTCATGCCCGAAAAACTCGCATTCGGGGCTGGGAATCTACAATGGATGCTTATAGCTACAGAGAACTGTTTTGGGAACGATGGCAGTTTTTTTGAGATCGGAATGTGTTTTCTGTCTGAAGTCACTACTCTGAATAAAATAAATTTATTTTTTGTGGAAGAGTACTGGCGATTAAGTCAGTATCATAGTTTAACTCTTTTGAGATGACATTTCGAACGAGCATGGTAGCCTACGGTTAAATAAAAAATATCTGGGGAAAAATATCGTATCTTCCTTCAAATTAGATCCAAGTATTTACTTGTGGTCTGACTTTGATCAAGTGAAGAGTAATCAAACAGGAAGTACCTGTGAATGTGATCATCCGGGTATTTCGATTTACCCAAGTCCGAAAAACGTACAAACTATCCCACAACTCCTTACCTTGAGCCTTTGTATAGAAAAATCCGTAGTTGAGAGAATTAGGTGTATTGTTGATAAACGCCATTTTGTACTTGTTGGCGTCTAAAATAAAACTATACGACTGAAACACGCAAAATGTCGAAGAGACATCGTATAGATGTTGGTGATTCCAACACAAAAAAGAAGAGGTACGTGTAGTCTTTCATTGGGGAATTTTTTTGAACGATCGCGCAATTTATAGATTGAGTAGGACGCAAAATTTGGACTAGTGGGAATTACCACACATGTGGGTAGAAAATCATCTCTGAATCTTTTCGATAAAATTCCAAATCTGATTAACTTTTGCATACACCCATCAGTCACCACCAGCTTTAAATCAACACCCCTACGACGCTTCCACAGTTACACAGGCGTATTTATTTAGTGCTATTTTATAATCATAATAATGTCAATCGCCAAGTAATGAATGGCTTCATTTCAGACTCAAGACAGCTTATTGGAGCAGGGCTTAAAGTCCCAGAAACTTTTATCAAAATGCACATAGAAGGTGTTGTGTTGTATTCTTTGTTTAGTATCTAAACACATCATTTTTCTGAATGGCATTTTATTATACACATAAACTGACTAATTGACTGTTTTCTATTGTAGAGATGATGATGGGGAAGAAAAGGGTGAAAAGAAACATAAATCTATATTTGAAGAGTTCAATATTCAGAGACCAACTATACAGATGAATCCTTTTACAGGTAGGTTTACTAAGGCACTGTAACTCGCACTATACATCTCTACATCCCCAAAAGTTGAATATCAAAAAGAGTAGGTTTATGCTGCAAAATTTCCCTCATTGTACACTGCATGACATTGCCTTACTTCGTAAGCCTAATCAGATGCAAATAGGATGTAAAACTTTCATCTCATTTCATTTCCCAAACCATTTATCGTTATTATTTCACCGTGTTCACTTAAAATTCCAATATTTCAGGGTTGCCGTTTACCCCACGGTATTACCAATTGTATAATAAACGAAGCCAGCTGCCTGTCTGGGAATATAAAGATAAGTTTATGAAGATGGTGACAGATCATCAGATGATAGTACTGGTTGGTGAGACTGGCTCTGGTAAAACTACACAGGTTTGTACAATGCAGTCTCAGCCCCCTGACCTGTTCCCTTTTCAATGGGCTTTAGGTTATCTTTGTTTTACAGTTTTATTAACATTATGTTATATTATTTTGGTGTGGTTCTCCAGAAATTTTTTTGACAATTTCTATCTATAAAAGTGAATAATATGCATATCATATATAAAATGGAGGTTTTTTTCTTCCTAAATATATCTACTCTTGGTAAAGTATATTTTTTACCTAACAATACATCATTGACATTGTACAAAATTTGACATGTAGGCTCTGTACAATTTGTAACAAATACTCATGATGCTTTGTCATATTTTGTATTTAATTAACTGTATCATTTACAGACAGTAGGGTGTAAACTCCATTTTATTTCTTTCTAGATTCCTCAATGGTGTTTAGAATGGGTGAGAGCTAGGTATAATAAAAAGGGTGTGGCCTGTACCCAACCACGTCGAGTAGCTGCCATGTCTGTGGCTCAGCGTGTGTCTGAGGAAATGGATATCGGTCTGGGACAAGAAGTTGGATATTCTATTAGGTTTGAAGACTGTACATCTTCTAAAACTGTTCTCAAGTAAGTTTGCAGACTGATTTTTGCTGTCAGGTTTTCCGAGATTGTTTTCCATTTCACAAGTACTTCTCGTTTAGCATTTCTCTCATCTGATGATGCCAGTATCAACATTGATTTAAAATGAAGTTTTATTAAACGAGTTGAGCGCTGTATTGCCTACAATATGGAATTAATGCATGTCACAAAAACTTATCAGTCCAATAAAGCACAGAACAATGGGTGTAAAACTACATTTCATTCATTAGCCCAATAACCTACAGAACAGTAGGATATAAAACTCTATTTCATTAATCGAATAAGGAACAGAACAGTAGGAATTAAATGTTAAAACTTATTAACTCAATAAACAGTAAGATTACAATCTTATCAGCCCAATGTAGAGAACTCCATTTCATTTCATGAGTCTAGTAAGGAACAGAAGAGTAGGGTGTAAAACTCAATATAATGTATTGTAGATATATGACAGATGGTATGTTGTTACGAGAAGGTATGTCTGACCCTCTATTAGAAGCCTATGGTGTCATCATGTTGGATGAAGCCCATGAACGTACTCTAGCCACTGATATATTGATGGGTTTATTGAAGGAAGTAGCTAGACAAAGATCTGATTTAAAAATTATTGTTATGAGTGCTACTCTTGATGCTGGAAAATTTCAGGTCAGTTCCTTTGTCTTTACTATACTTTTATGCGAAGATTATTTTTTTTATTTTCTGATGAAATTTACTGACAGTTTGAACTTAAAGACTCATAGAAATGACCGTCAAAATTTGATGACATTGTCTTTTCCCAATTTATTTTCTTGTTAAAACCCAAAATATGTTGTCATTTGTAGCAACATATTTTACTTGTCTATATTGATCTGTATTCAATGCATTTAACAATGAAATGTTAATATTACCTATTATTATTGACCTTGGTATTATAGAAATATTTTATAATGTTTGATCAATGTCCTCAGCAATAAATAATGAAATATTTCATAACCTTTTTGCACCCTTTTTTGTAGACGTATTTTGATAACGCCCCGTTAATGAGTGTGCCTGGTAGAACTCACCCTGTAGAGATATTCTATACACCAGAACCAGAACGTGACTACCTGGAGGCAGCCATTAGAACTGTCATGCAGATTCATATGTGTGAAGAACAGGAAGGAGATCTCTTGTTATTTTTAACTGGTCAGGAGGTGGGTAGTGTTTCGATAACTTTAAATCGTTCTATGAAATAAAAATGTAAATTGTTGCCATGTGTGAAATATTGTTAAATTTTGTGTAAAACTATCCAGCAAATAGCCAGTATTGATCTAGATTACCTTTACCCCTTTACTAGTAGATAATGACATGATATCAGTGGGTCATCATAGATCTATACTACTGTGTCCAACTAGCAAGATAGTGTGACATGATGGCAGTGATTATTTTATGGTTTTGTCTCAGACAGTTAACTCTTAGATTTTTTTTTAGTCAGCCAAGTTATTTCAGTATTTTGTCAATTTGGTGTTATTTAATCTGGCCTCCATTACTTCAGTCGTTTAATAATAAAAAAATGTTAGTGAAAACTATAATAAAATTTTGATATCTTATCTGATGAGCTTATTTTATTCACTTTCTTTTGATTGATTGGTTTATTTACAGGAAATTGACGAGGCTTGTAAAAGAATAAAAAGAGAAGCGGATAATTTAGGAGCCGAAATTGGAGAATTAAAATGTATTCCGTTATATTCGACACTACCTCCTAATTTACAACAGCGTATATTTGAACCCCCACCCCCTAAGAAACCTAACGGAGCTGTTGGTAGAAAGATTGTAGTATCTACTAATATTGCCGAGACCTCGTTGACTATTGATGGAGTGGTGTTTGTCATTGATCCAGGCTTTGCCAAACAAAAGGTAAATTTGTCAGATTTTGATTTGGAAACATTGGATTGTTTGGGTTCTGATTATTTTGCTTTCAATTGCAGATATTGGAAAAGGTTGTTTTTTTTTTATAGTTTGGTTATGTTGAAGACTAAAATTGTTTGTGCTTTTGTTGATGTTTCAATCTCTTGATAGTTAAAAATCAAAAAGAGGTTAATGCTTATATTGAGGCAAGAAGTCCGTCCTTTGACCTACTTCATCAATCCAGTTCGCAGCAAAAAAGTAGGGCGTAAAAATAATTTCTGATCTATGCATGATAAAGAGAAAGGACAGCTTCTGACAATTTCCCTCATTGTGCTCTCTAGTCCAGTTCTCGTTATATGCCATCAATTTCATTTACAGGTATACAATCCCAGAATCCGAGTGGAGTCGCTACTGGTTACAGCTATTAGTAAAGCTAGTGCTCAACAGAGGGCAGGTCGAGCTGGTAGAACGCGGCCAGGAAAATGTTTCCGACTGTATACAGAGAAAGCGTATAAAAACGAGATGCAACAGAATACCTATCCTGAGATATTAAGATCTAATTTAGGATCAGTTGTACTTCAGTTGAAGAAACTTGGTATTGATGATTTGGTTCATTTTGACTTCATGGACCCTCCAGGTTAGTTTAGTTTTCACTGTGGTCTGAATTGACAAACCTTGATTAAACCTAGGATCGCTTTCTTGAAAACTTTCCAAAGGTTAATCCAGATTTCAAGAAACACAGTAATATGATTGGATAAGGATACTATATTTTAAAATCGATTGTAGTTATTGACCAATCAGATAACAAGTTGAATTAAACACTGTCAGAAAATAGTTTAATTTGAAACAGACTTAACCTATTATTGAAAAAAATCTCATTGTGTTAAAATCTTGACATATCTATTGAATGAAGCCCTGTGTTTTACAGCCAGTGCATCATTAAGAAGTTATAAAGAGTAGGCTTATGCTGCTGTCCCTGAAAAATTGTTTTGAACACAGCATGACATGGCTGTGTTCATTGGTCGCATCAGAAGCACAACAGTAAGATGTAAAAATCCATTTAATTTCAGCGCCAGAAACGTTAATGAGAGCATTAGAATTATTGAATTACCTGGCAGCTTTAGATGATGATGGAGAATTAACAGAATTAGGATCCATGATGGCTGAATTCCCTCTAGATCCTCAGTTAGCTAAGATGGTGATAGCAAGCTGTGATTTCAGTTGTTCAAATGAAATTCTTTCTATCACAGCCATGTTGTCAGGTTAGAGCCTTTTTATTACGTTTATTGTTTTCACACAGTGATCTTGGGAGGGTAAAATTTCCTGAGTCCTATTGATATTGATATAACTTATGAGCTGATTTGAATGTGATGTCAAACAATGTTTCTGTAAAAATGATCACATGTTACTAATACTGTTAAAATTTTGATGGTGCACCTTCTCCTACTGTATTCATATTACTCTAAGAAACTCTATTGGCTACCGTATTTGGACACTGACTGAATTGACAAAGTACCCATGAAAGAGGTTACAAATTCACAAAACTCTGAATACCAATTTGATCATGGGATATGTGGACTCTCTAGAAGGAATGTCGTGTTGACAAATCTAAATATCAAAAGCTATCTGTACTGTACTAAAGAAATGCTAAGTTGTATATGAATTAAGCTCTTTGTAGAAAAGTACTTTGTGTTAATAAGGGTGGGCACGCCCTGCACACTGTGACACTTCCCCCAGTAGGCCTACTTTTTCCATCTGTCCATATTCCGTGGGTGCACCGTCCTGATTCAGCCAACTTCCTTTTAGTGTTTGATGTCTCATGTTGTATGCTGTTACTAATGATGATGGGATGGGCTATCTTGGCCCCGCCCCTTGCCTTCCTGTTTAGTCCCACAGTGTTTTGTCAGACCGTCGGAGGTGAAGAAGGCTGCAGATGAAGCGAAGATGAGGTTTGCCCATATTGATGGTGATCATTTGACTCTTCTCAACGTTTACCATGCATTTAAACAGAGTGAGTACATTAGTAATAAAACTATAGCTATTCTTTTTCCATAAATGTCCTTGTATGTACAGTCTGGATAAACAAAAAAATACTTTTTGACCTTTCTCGTTTGGTCACTCATTGGAATTCTGCTAGTAATTCTCTTCTAATTTAGCAAATTATGAATTAATTATGGACATGTGAGACAAACTGGTAAGTCACTAGAACACCTCTACTTTCTATTCATATAAGTATTAGCATTTTCATTTTCATAAATGAAAATAAAGGAACCCATCTTTAAAACAAAATGAATTTTTGTAATTTCAGATCATGAAGATAACCAATGGTGTTTTGATAATTTTGTGAACTACCGATCTTTAAAGAGTGCTGATAATGTACGACAACAGTTAGCGAGGATTATGGATCGATTCAGCCTGCGTCGAGCCAGTACTGATTTTAACAGTCGTGATTATTATATTAATATTAGAAAGGCTCTTGTCTCGGGTTTCTTTATGCAGGTAATGTTAAATCTTTCTGGGTCAAAGACTTTTTATACTTCACTTCTCTATCACTGACTTTAAATGACGCTCAAACCTATACTTGATGTCCTACAGAGGCTTGTGATTATCAGACATTCAAGATGCCTTGTCAGTCATGTCTGGAATATATAGTAAATCAACAGCCCTGTTCCTGATTGTTCTTTGGTAGTTCCAAGGAGGTCCTTACATGCTGACATCAGTTAGAATCATATTGATACATCAGACAGGATGTCTTATTGTAACAGCTAATACCAGATCTCGTGAGATTAAAATTGAAGATCTGAGGATCCCATCTAGATCTAATTTCATCTGAAGATGACCGTGTAAATTGTGTTGTTATATATTGTATGATGAAAGAAGCATGTTATACCATAATATATTCACTTGTGTTTTTGTTATATGTGCTCTCCACTTCTTTAAATCGTCGTTAAATCTTATAACCTATTTAACGTTGCAATATAAACTCCTGTGTCTTGACTAACTTTACTTTTCTTGTTTAAAAACTTATTATTGTATTTCCAGGTGGCCCATTTAGAAAGAACAGGTCATTATTTAACAGCTAAAGACAATCAGATAGTACAGTTACATCCCTCGACAGTTCTAGACCATAAACCAGAATGGGTGATATACAATGAATTTGTCTTGACAACTAAAAATTATATCCGAACTGTGACAGATATTAAACCAGAATGGTAAGTAATATATTTCTACAAGTCCAAAATTTACTTTGAGCCTTATTTTCAATGTGTGTCATGTGACATTTGTGGCAATGAAATATATCAGTTGTGGCGAGTTTGATTCAAGGTAATAAGTTGCTGTGGGTTTGAAACCTCTTAATAAGAAGGTGTCATCTTTGAACCCTGATCACCTATCAAACATTCTATATGGCTGATAAAAATAGATGTCCATACCATTTACTCCTTTTTTTTTGTGGTTGATCCACTTTCTGTCCATGATCTGACAAAGTTGTGAAATAGCACCTGTTCAAGCCTGTTATTGAACCTGTCTATGTCCTGGCTATGAGTATCATAAACATGTGTATTATATTCTTAATTATATGGTTTACACCATAACAAGCTTTCCATGTGGTTTAATTCGCCAGATTTATGATATAAATTTACTCTAGCATTATTATTTCGATGCCAGCTGGTAGATAGGATTATCTTGAAACCTAATTATAAATCAATACTAAGTAGTATTGGTAGATTGTATTCTTATTAACCGTATATTATGGTCATTTCTTTGTTCAAAAGTCCAAATGATTTATTCTAACTAATTTCTATTTCAGGTTGATTAAAATCGCGCCTCAATATTACGATATGTCCAACTTCCCTCAATCTGAGGCTAAACGAATATTAGAGAGAATTATAGCTAAATATCAGAATAGAGCTAACTCAGAACAACAATAATAATCTAAATAGTGCTAAAACTCTCACAGCTTCATTCCTAAAAACCTTCACTTGTGTCGTGTAAAAATGTATTCATCTTCATTCTTCAATGTACCTTAAAGGGATTGTAATGAGGTTTTCTATACTCTTTATGTGTCTCGGGTTCATTTATGACTTCTTTTTCCATTCATTCTAATTTTCAGTTATTTATCTGTGGTTCTCGGAATTCAACTAAATCTAAGTGCTATGACGTCTATATGGAATATTAAGGCTTAGATTTAGTGGAAGAACAACAGACGTCTGACAGAAAATTGGAATGATGCAAATTTGTCAGACATTAACTCCATAGAATAGTTTAGAAGACCTTTTACAATCCCTTCAACTCTGATCAAAATCAAACATTTGTTATTGATATAAGATAGCTTTGAAATCAATTTTATTGATTGACAATCAGATAAATGATACATTAAAATTATTTTTTTGAGATAGTTAGAAACTGGATCACAAACGAATATATCTTATATTTTGTTTCATTTATTTTCTGTGGGTAAGTTCAATCATATAAGATATGACAAGAAAAAAATGGTTTTTGAGCTCATGTGATCATAGATAGATTCATCCTCTATACAGAATATTTGATGACTGGTTGAATAAAACAAGAACTTTTCTTTCCTAAAAACATCTTCAGATTTTAGAATGAGTTAGATAGTCAACAGAAGAAAATTTAAATCTCAAAAGGTGTAATTGATAAATGGTATTAAGAGTACAAATGGTCATGTATTCTCAAAATAATCTTAGAGCTAGGATATCCTAGGGTCTAGATTTCTAACACTGTTTCTAGGATATCCTAGGGTCTAGATTTCTAATGCTGTTTCTAGGATATCCTAGGGTCTAGATTTCTAACACTGTTTCTAGGATATCCTAGGGTCTAGATTTCTAACACTGTTTCTAGGATATCCTATGGTCTAGATTTCTAACACTGTTTCTAGGATATCCTAGGGTCTAGATTTCTAACACTGTTTCTAGGATATCCTAGGGTCTAGATTTCTAACACTGTTTCTAGGATATCCTAGGGTCTAGATTTCTAACACTGTTTCTAGGATATCCTAGGGTCTAGATTTCTAACACTGTTTCTAGGATATCTTGGCGCTAAGATTGTTTTGAGAATATGTGGCATGGACTAAGCTAGGACAGGATAGGTCAATGTTTCATATTTTGGTGAACTTAATCATTTGTCCTTGTGATCTGTGCATGTCTATATTTCATGTGATGAAACTAGAACTAGCTGGTGGTATGTATATAGTTTCAGTGAACAAACTGTACATTTTGAAATTTTCTAGTGTAGAGACTTTGAACTGGCAGGCTCTAGTTTGGTGTGTCACAAAGTAAGTGAACAGTGTAAACTGTTTTGTTTTTCCACTCAGTAACTTGAGGACTATCGAACATTTTATAAAATCTTTATTATCATAGCTTATAACACAATTCGTTAAAAATTTTCTAATCTGGGAACAATTTCTGAATGGCAAAAAATAAGAAAAAAAGCAACGTTGATCACTATCACCAAACCCGATAAATTTCATCTCATTTCAGTAATATTTTGTTAATGTTGGTTAGTTGATCATTGGAGTAAAATAAAATGGTGTAGAATATTTCAGTTATCATTGTTTCAAGTTGTTTTATTGTTAATTATGTTTGTAATTCACAATGTACCAAATATTAAGATGTAAAATAAAATCCATATTACAAATACAGTGTACTGTGTGATATCTGATATCTGAGTGTTCTGACATTCTGGTCCTAATTGTTTTCCTTCTTAAGCTAGTTTGAAAAACTCTGAGTACTCCGACACTCTGTGTATTGCGAATTACAACACTAATCAGTATATTCTTCAATCAAACAGTTAGTGTTTCTATAGGACAGTATCCCCTATTATACCTAATACTATAGTATGCAGGCCCATAGCTAGATGACTCAAATAACTTGAGTCGCTATAGTTGAGCCCCCTTAAAAAAATTTGGCCCCATGAAATCTTGGGCTAGCTACGGGTCTGATAACTTTTGTGTGTATTAGCTACATTTATGACTTCTATTTGCATCATTCAAATTTTCTGTCTGATGTCTGTGGTTCCTGTAATTATAGAAATGCTAAGCTATAAATTATTGCTGCTGAGGATGCTAATAATACCTATGCCCCTTAAGGATATTGTGAGGCAAAAAAAATGCTTAGTTGTTTGATCTCATGAAATTTGGCCTATCAATAAATCAGTCATCAACCCTTGGAATGTAACACAAAAGTAGAACATCATGTCTGTATCAACTCTTACCCAAAATGAAAATCAATCTTATGTGGACGGAGCCTCCTAAACACCCACGCAACACATCCCCTGGAAGGCTGGAGGCCCAGACACGATCGAAACTAGCCTTCAAGACTACACTCAAAAAATTCAGCTACATACAAAATTCAATTGTCAAAACATAAAGACTTTTATCAGATATTGGAATGATGGAAACCGCAATACAATCCAGCATTAATGAACAGGTAATAAGCTACAAAACTGTCGGAGTGTTCACACTTTTACCGACACCATAAATTTTGTGTCATGTGACTCACACGTGATCATATTTTAAAATGGAGAATCCACCAATGTGTTATTGAGAAATACGAATCTCCAGTAAAGCTGCATTATGAGGCACAGATTTAATCTAGCAATCTGAAGGCACCTGGTAATTGTTGTCCATTCTTTGTCCTTGAAATTGCAAAACAATTTCCATGCAAATTTGTTTGCAAATAAAATGTTTCCCCAAAACACCCCGACATCAGTACTGCAGTAGTCGATAGAATCTGTCCGATTCTGGACTTTGTTAGGACGATTGTCCACGAACAATTGTAAAAATACATTGCAAAAAGTCCATAAAATCGCATGAAACACTAGCAAATATGAATGAACAAATGTTTTTAAAATATATTAATAGCAAATAGCAAAGATTTCTTTTCTTTTTTTTTACTCCCAAGGACAAAGAAGAAGTTATGTTTAGACTGGCTGAAATGATAATAATATTTTAGAGGAGCTATTTGCCTAAATTGATATCAAATGTCACTGGCAGAGATACTATTAGTACAGACATTTTTAAAACTAACAAGTTAATAAAGTGGATCAAAACTAACATAAACAAGCACATATTGAGTCATATGACTACAAAGAGTTCTATTTGAACTAGCCTTACATATTTAACTGATATGATAAGAAACTTGAACCTTTGTCAACCTTGTACCTAGTTTTTAAATGAAAAGTAGGTTAGCCTCTCTATTCAATAGATCTACAGAACATCAACACTATTATCAAGGTGAATATCCTCTGCTCTGGTCTGTAGTACAGTTTCCTTAGCATCTGTGTCAGGAACGCTTGCATTATGGTTTCTACTATGACTTAATAAGTTAAAAGCCTATAGTCCTAAGGTGTGATCCTGGCATGGGTACTGGTTAGATATAATACTCTAACAGTTGAAGTTTGAAAAGAGTTGACTAATGCCTCTGAACTGGTATATTTCCCTTGATAAACACTTCAAGCCTGTTTTCTATTTAGCCCAATAAGTAATTTGAGTTATTGTCAAAGCTGAAATTTTTTGACGATGAATTTTAAAACTGCAGGTATTGCAAAGTGATTTAAAGTAAAGTGATTGTAAAGAAGTTTTCTAATTTTTTTACGTGTATAGGGTACACTGATAGCATCAATTTGCACCATTCTCACTTTTCGCCAAATATGCTTTATCACATAAGACCCTTGGAGACGTCATCAAACACATACATATTTAGAAAACCTCTTTACAATCCTTTTAAATGAAAAGATGTCTAATATTTTTATAGTTATAAGATAAAAAATTGATGGTCTTAGTTTCACGAACAATAGTGAAATTATTATAAATGTTAAGTGTTTTTCTAACTGATATATAAGGATTATTTGTATATTGCAGCTGATAAGAATGTAGTTGTATAAGAGATATTATTCTGGGTAAAACTGGTATCTCAGCCTTGAAAATAACCTGATGCAGCCAGTTCATTTCATTTGACCAGTTTAAAGAGATTGAGTTGAAATAATTGTTGATATTGTAAGTGGCTATATAGTGTATGATTGTGAATATAATACTCACTGATTCTGACTTCAATATGATAAAAAGAGTTTACAGTGAGTGATGTCCATCCTATGATTGCATAGTTCCACTTAAAGTGGATTTCTTGCAATTATTAATTAAAAATTTGGCTCAATAGGCTATTGTAACATGACTGTCTTCAGTAGATCACTCTGTTTACAACTTTGCTCGATGTATAACTAATGAGAGTCTATCATTCAAATTTGACATCTTGTTCGATATATTCCTATGACTGTCTGGAATTGGTCTGTCATCAATGTACTGTGTGTACATACCGCTGTCTGTAATGGGTCAATCATTCAATTTGACCCCTTACAAATACAATAGAACCATTATTTAAATTAAAATTCAGAAATTGAAATCAGCCAGGTGAATAAGATCTTTAATTACTTGCACACTGATAACAACTGTGTTAAGGCCAAGTACCAAGTAAAATTCCCTATTTTCAAGGATCATGTGATAAGCTTATATGAGATACCGGTATTTAACGTATGTATATATGAATACAAGTTCATTTGCTACGAGATAATGCTGTTGAGCAGTTTGCAAAGTAAAACAGCTACATTTTGATTCATCTGTATTGTGATTATATTTAGGAAGGTAACAGTTTTAATTTTAAGAATTTTCAGGGGATGCAATAACATTAGCTTCTGGATACAATTTGATGATTTATCTATATTTTTTGTTATTTCTGCCTACGGCTTATTCACAAACGAACTGGAAGAGACAGCGATCTAATAAACAACAGTTTTGTTAAAATACAGGAGAAACCCAGGTTAGATTGTATTGAAAGATAAGAAGTGCAAGGGGTGGTAGGTATTGAGCTCAGAGCCAATATGGCAGATATTTAGACTACTATATCCAATCCCTTTAACTGTGGGTATGTTATTAATACTTGCTTGTTATCTCTATAGTTGTTTATATTCCAGATATTGATGAAGTAGGGCATGTTAATAGTAATTTATAATCAACTTGTGTGATATTCAAGAAGAAAAACTGTTGGATTTAAAATGGAAAGACAGGCTAGAATGATGATGAGAACATTATCGTGTTTACGTCAACACAATGTTCGGACTAGTATAAGGTCTCTAGGTGGAGCTACCCGTCAATATTCTACAGATAAAGGTCAGACTTTAGAGCGGGAGGCGGTGGCGCTACCGAAACATGCCCGTGTAGTGATAGCAGGTGGCGGTATTATCGGACCCAGTGTAGCGTATCATCTGACTGAACGAGGCTGGACTGATGTGGTTTTATTGGAGCAAGGCAGGTAAGAAATATATTCAAAAAAACTTCCCCCTTTCTACAGATTTTTTGCCCTTTTAAAGATGTAACAAAGGACAATCCTCCAAATATGACCTACCTTTGCCCCGTGTAAGAGGGCTCCTTCCTCCTTGTGTTACTCAGGGGTGTAGGACAAAACCTCTGTCTATTGGGTCCAATGTTCTGCCCTACTGCCCTATATATTCTCCTACGGAAGGGTTCTTAAATTTTTTCGTCCCTACAACAGGCCGCAGGCTAGGATTGTAGAGTGTGTTCTCCTAGTCTTGGCTTTAAAGCCAGAAAACTGCTCAAAACTCATTTTGCATCGACAAGTAGTTGGTAAGAAATTTAAATTGTATTTATTAGTGTAATAAAGTACAAAAACCTAATTGTGTTTTTTTTAAATGTAATTTTCTGTTTTCTGTTTTCTGTTGCTGATGATAGTCTAACATGTGGTACAACGTGGCATTCAGTAGGTATGATTGGCCAACTTCGTGCTAATTACCCTGAGATGGAGGCGTGTCGGATCAGTAGGAATCTTTACGCCAGATTAGAAGAAGAGGGGCACGGATTGGGTAAGATCACGGTTGTATTTCGGAAAGAACTGTTGGATATTTTGGACTTGGCTTGAATTTGATATGAGATATTTTTAAATTTTGATGACATGGCCAAACATCTCGGCATCTAAACATCGGAACATGTTGAAAGAGGTTTTGTAACCTTTGTATATTATGGACATTTATAACTTCTAAATGCACAATTCCAATTTTAATTACCTGTAAATCCAATGAGTTTTGACTAGATTTTGACATAAGATGAACTTTTAGTTGTAGGTCTTGGTCTCGGCAATTAGCATAGCTATCCATATATACCAGACTCTGTTTTCTTGAAATCATCTTAAGTGCTAGGACATCCGAGGGTGTTAACTTCTAACACTGTTTTAGGACGTCCTAGCGTTAGGATCATTTCGAGAATACAGTACCTGGACTTTTCTCCAAGCCTTTCCTGCCTATACTAAGGCTACCCTGTCTCTCATACTATTGAGTTGTAACATGTAGAATCTATAAATCCGCTTTATTTAGTTTGTTGTTTTATTTCTAGGTTGGAAGCCATGTGGTGGGCTGAATTTAGCTCGAACCAAGGACAGATGGACAGAGTTTAAACGGAAACACTCCATGGCTAGGTAAGGGTGTGTAACTCTACATGTATTTATATACGTGACTTGAGAACAACGATGGGTCAACAAAACATAGATCAGGATGAAGGAATAGTAGTTGACTTATTCTGCTGGTCAAATTTCGACCAAACACAACAAAGAATCCATTTAAAACATGTTAGGTAAGTGTAATAGCATATAAAAACATGAAACGAACTTTGACATCTGTATTTTATTGCACAGGAATGAGACCCTTTGTGTATTGATAGAGTGATGTTTATATTACATACAATAACATATTATATTAAGAACTTTCTTCTGTTTTTTAGTGCCATAGGGTTAGAAACTCATCTCTTATCACCAAAAGAAATTGAAAAACTGGTTCCATTGATCAAAACAGATGACCTGATAGTAGGTTTTATTTTACTTTTTGAAATTCTCTGGGTTTTTTTCACTTCTCAGCATATTCATGGTCAGCCAATCCCTGAATTCACATCTTCCTGAAATTCAAAACTCTATAATACAGTGAGTGATGTTCGTTAATATAAAGGGGATTAACAAACACTGGTTTAAATAAATATGAGGTATTGAAACAATTTGAATAATACTGCTTATAAGTTGAACTAGCACTAGCCAAATCTGGGGAAGCAGAACAACAAAGTTCATTTCATTATCTTTATAAATTATAAGATTATATCATTGTAGGGTGGAATTTGGTTGCCGTCTGATGGTGCTGTGACTGCTCCTGATGTTTCCATGGCGTTGATGAGAATCGCACGAGAAAGAGGTAAGATTGCCAACGAAATATTTTATCATCATAGAAAACTGCCATTTTGATGTTTTATACATTGTTTTAGAATAGAATAGCCTTTAAACACAGCCACCTCTCTCTGAATTATATTGTATCCGAGAGTCAGCTTGAATTGATTTTGAAATATGGTTTGATCATTAAATATAAAATGATCAAATTTTTTAGCTTTTTGATTTTGACCCCTGTAATCTCTCATCTTGAAAATCCTACAGCTTGTTTTCAAACGATTTTCCACTGTAGGAAGGTTTTGTTGTTCTTATTGTCACTTTAATTCCAGGTGCCAAGTTTATGGAGGGTGTAAAAGTGGAGAAGATTTTAACTAAAAATGGTCGAGTGACGGGAGTAGAAACTTCAGCTGGCAATATTGATTGTGAATATTTTGTTAACTGTGCTGGACAGGTCAGTCAAGGCTTCTCAGTCAGATGACCCTAAATAACATTTTTTTGAGATTCGGCCCCTTTTCTCTACAAATCTTTCAATCAATTTGATTTTTTAAAATTGTGAAATTTTTGAGAGAAACAAAAAAAGAACATTCATGACAAAAACTTAATGCTAATTTGTATTGAGGATTAGAAAGTTATTTCAGATTTGAGGTCAAAATTTAATGAAGAAGTTAAAATTTATTTCAAATATATTATATATTAATATTATATTATTTCAGTGGGCACGAGAGATTGGTAAATCTACGACCCCTAAGGTTCGAGTTCCCTTACATTCCTGTGAACATTTTTACCTCGTCACGAAACCACTGGAGGAGGTGGATCGATTGATGCCAGGTTAGTTATTATGCAAATGACAGGGGTCAAAGGTTATTAATGGTCATGGCTAAAAATTAGGCTTTACTTTACACTTCTTTCGTGATCTTCAGTGGCAATGGTTAAGAAATTATATCCATTAGAAAGAGTAATCATATAGTAGCAAGATGACAGCCTTCTGCCCTAAAAGTTTTTCAATCTCCTGCGCATTCAGGTTGATTTTACATTTACTTTCAACCAATTAGAATACAGTATTCTTAAAAATAAAAAAAATTGTGTGAAATAGATGGATATCTTGTGGCTAAATGTTAATTTTTTAAAATGATTTCCAGGTATCAGAGATTATGATGGGTATACATATTCCCGAGAATGGAACGGAGGTCTACTGGCTGGAGGATTCGAACCTGTCTCCAAACCTTGTTTCCATACTGGAGTTCCTGATAAATTTGAGTTTCAACTCTTACAAGAAGATTGGGATCACTTCCGTAAGCTGGTTTATTAAATTAAGGGCGTGTGATATAAAATATTCATATGTTAAGATGTCTGCATGCTCTCGTTATTGTTAGTCTAAAAGAGACCAAGGAGTAGGAGATAAAATTTTCAGTTGACACCATTCACTTAAGTTCTTTGATTTGCTATTGATTTGATTAGTTATTGATTTGATTTGCTATTGATTTGATTAGCTATTGATTTGATTTGCTATTGATTTGATTACTTATTGATTTGATTAGGGTCAAAACTATCAATTTGTAGTTTTATCACTTACAGTATAAACTGTTTATAACTATAAAATATTTCAATGTGTTTTTATATTGCAGAAATTCTCCTGGACCAGATTTTACTTCGTTATCCTATCATGGAGAAAGCTGAAATACGACAGTTGGTCAATGGTCCTGAAAGTTTCAGTCCTGATGCCAACTGGATTCTAGGAGAAACTGCTGAAGTAAGTTACAATACCATGAGGACGATGAGCTGTTACCACTATTACTGATTATGTAAGCAAAAAAAATTCCTGTTTCTGAAACTAAGGTATGATTGGTCGAACAGATAGTGGAGGTGCTCCTTTAAACATAACTTGACCTGTCTTCAGATTCTTATAATAGTGTAGTACTAGAGTCCATCCATCACACCGTCTCATGGTAATTATTATCCTATTCAAGGTAGATAACTACTATGTAGCAGCAGGATTAAATTCACGAGGAGTTGTTGGTGGAGGGGGAGTGGGTCACTATATGGCCGAGTGGATTATTGATGGTAAACCAAGTATCAACCTCTGGCAGTTCGATGTTCGTAGATTCGTGGATCATCATAATAACAGAAGATTTTTATACGAAAGAGTCAAAGAAGTTTTAGGTAAGTCCAGGTCAATTTGAGATTTTGTTTGTTGAAGTTTCTACACATCTAGCTCATATCATTTCAGTCAAATATTTAGAACAGAAAAACTGCATCACAAAATAAAAACAAATAAATAAACAACACACTAGAAAAAAACACATCTACAAAAAATAACTATAACTGAGCGTGTCTTAGTGTGTCTAAGAGCAGTAATTGCAGTAGAACGCTTGAATTCTGAGGAGATTTTAGTGCCAGTTCTACTTGTTCTACCACAACTGAAAGCTTTGGTTCCAACTGATTGTAACTACAATGACAAATTCAACTGCTTTTGTTACCTGTGCCACTATATCTAAGAGGTTAGGGTCCAACTTACTGTAGTTGTGTTGTATTGTATTTTCAGGTTCAGTGTTTGGATTGAGATATCCAAAAGAAGATTTTACACGAGGTAGAAAATTACGTACCTCTCCACTCCACACCAGACTAGAGAACGCTGGAGCTATGTTTGGAGAAACAATGGCGTACGAACGACCAATGTGGTTTGACCCTGATAAAAGAGGTGAAGATAATGTGTCATTTTGAGTAGGAAAAAGGTTTAGAGTCCACAGTGGCCCACTTAAAGGCACTGGCTGTGGCACCAGGATTTATTTTTAACTTTAACTTTAGTAATGGCTTTGTCATTCATTCCATCGTGACTGATGATGGCTTTTTGACTCAATTCATTTCTATTGACATTTTGAGTAGGAGAGAGTCAAGAGCAGCCCTATCTATAAAACATTGACCATGGCATGATATTAGAATGTTTCTAACCTGCTGAGGGATTTGAATCCCCAAGTTGATGATTATAGATTTTGATAGAAATTTTCATGTTGAACATGGTTTATCTCCCTCTTGAATGAATCATGTTTGCAAATTGGGAAATGTTTTTGTAGTGTGTGCAGTACACCTGGTTTCATCATTCATTCCATCTTGGTAGTTTGAATATTGAACTCATTTCATATCTGCGTTATTGATGTTGTCAACTTATAAATTATGTTGATAGATGTGGATTCAAATCTTTGAATAAAGACCTTTTCTTGTCAATCTTGGGAAAAAGTCAAAAACTATCTAGTGTGTGTATTTCAGATAGAGGTGAAGACTCATACATCCATCAGGGATCCTACACCAAGCCAGCCTGGTTTGAATTTACTCAAGATGAATATTGGGCTTGTAAAGAACGTGTTTGTCTGATTGACATGTCCAATTTCGCTAAATTTGAGATTAAGGTAAGGACAAATTTGAAAAAGTTTCTGAAAGTTTCTGGTGATGGTATCTTTCTAACAGTCCTCATTTCAATGATTACTTTAGTAGGCATTCACCTTTTATGATTGCTTGTTGCTGCAAGCTGCTACAAGCAGCTTGTCAACATGGAATTTTTTTTAGAGACCATATACTCAAAAAAGGTGGCCTTTTTTTTAGTGTAATCTTAAAATAAAGTAGGAAGAAATAAAGGAGAAATTTACCATTAGTGTTTCTTCGGGTGTATTGATTCTGGCTGAATTGTTTCCCATTAGTGTGTCAAGGGAGATAATGATATATTTACTGTGGTCCGACTGAATTGTCTCTGATTTACGGTGGTCTGACTGAATTGTCTCCCATTAATGCGTCAAGGGAGATAATGATATATATTTGCTGTAGTCTTACTGAATTGTCTCCCATTAGTGTGTCAAGGGAGATAATGATATATTAATTATGGTCTGTATTTCAGTCTGCTGGAAACGAAGCTCTGGAATATCTTCAGTATCTTTGTAGTAATAATATAGATTTAGAAAAAGGAACCATTATTCATACTGGTATGCAGAATGAACAGGGTGGTTTTGAGAATGACTGCAGTATTGCCAGATTAGGGAACAATAAGTAAGTGACTACAGTATTGCCAGATTAAGGAACAATAAGTCAATGACTTCAGTATTGCCAGATTAGGGAACAATAATTAAGTGACTACAGTATTGCCAGATTAAGGAACAATAAGTAAGTGACTACAGTATTGCCAGATTAGGGAACATAAGTAAGTGACTTCAGTATTGCCAGATTAGGGAACAATAATTAAATGACTACAGTATTGCCAGATTAAGGAACAATAAGTAAGTGACTGCAGTATTGCCAGATTAGTGAACAATAAGTAAGTGACTTCAGTATTGCCAGATTAGGGAACAATAAGTAAGAGACTACAGTATTGCCAGATTAGGGAACAATCAATAAGTAAGAGACTGCAGTATTGCCAGATTAGGGAACAATAACAATAAATAAATGACTGCAGTGTTGACAGATTAGGTAATAATTGAGGACTAAGGTGAATCCTGTTATTACTCTGAGAAGTTGCTCTGATTGTGATCAAACCAATCCAATTACTGAAATATTGTGAGTAATTATGGAGCAAATATCCCTAAAAGTTAAGGCTTCGATGCCTGTTTTGTCAGATTAGAGTAAGATAAGAGGATTTTAGCCCCTCTTCAAATTTTTAGAAAGCATTGTATCCTCCGAAAACCGCCAGAAAATATTTGGTATTTGTGAGAAGTTCTTTATTATTTGTAATGGAGAACTGTATGATTCTCTAGAACACAATAAAATAACTTTACTTATAGAGAGAGCAAGTAACCAAATCTAGCAATTATGATAATGTTACTCTAACCAGGCTGTGTATTCTAGAAATGATCTAAGATGTCCTAAAATCAATATTAGAAGATTAGAATCTAGGACATCCAAGCGCTAAGATCGTTTTGAGAATACAAGGCCTGGATCTTCCTTCTATGGCAATCATTTAATAATTCTGTGTTTTTCCTTTTTTCAGTTTCTTCATGATTTGTCCTGCAACTCAACAGACACGAGCATTGTCATGGTTACGAAGACATTTACCAGCAGACGGCTCTGTTCAAGTCAGTGACGTCACGTCCATGTACTCTGGTATTAATGTCATGGGACCACACGCTCAGGCTCTTCTGGGTGACGTCACTGATGTATCAACACAGAAAAAAGATTTTAAAGTCATGACCTGCAGAGTACGTCTCTTTAAATCGCATCTTTTTTTGAGATAATTAAGAAGTGGATTTGTAATTTATGAAATACAGAAATGCAGAGAGTATCACTTTTTTTTAGAGCATCATTTGTAGGGTAACAACAAACAATTGGTGTTTGTTGGTTCTAATATAGGTTAGAATAAGTCTGTTGTTTTTGAAGTCATCTCTTCTCATTATTCCAGTTGAATCAATTGTTAATGGGTATAAATAATCGAGAGGTTTGACAAATGACAAGCTTGTAGACAGAATCCTCAAGTACCCAAGTTTTTTTCCATGTACAAAATGGTCGTTTCTTTATTTCTTATCATAAAGAGTGGATTCAATATCTGTTGTATTTTGTTTATTATAGTTTATAGATGTGGGTAATGCTAGTGGTATTCGAGCCATGAGACTGACACATGCTGGAGAAGATGGTTTTATTCTCTATATTCCTTCTGAGGTTTGGTTCTATTTTAACTTTTCGATCACCAGCAACTCACAATTTCTTTTCAAACCATTATTTAAATCAAAAGGAAAGATAAATCATGAAATCATTATACAGTTGATGGTAACATGCAAAATGAAATATTTTGGACCACAAATGTTTTAAGAATATAAATTTGCTGTAGTCAGTCCAAAGTGAGTTACTGTCATCCATTTTAGCACCTTCGACCATTGGCGATCATTTAAAAAATAGCAATCCATCAATGGAAAGCCACTGGTGAAGAATTACATGATAATTTTTCTCTGTCTATATTCGTAAGCCAATACATAAGACTCCATTTCAGTATGCTATTCATGTTATATTTCAGTATGTTCTCCATGTTATATTTCAGTATGCTCTCAATGTTATATTTCAGTATGATCTCTCTGTTATATTTCAGTTTGCTCTCAATGTTATATTTCAGTATGCTCTCTATGTTATATTTCAGTATGCTCTCTATGTTATATTTCAGTATGCTCTCTATGTTATATTCTAGTATTCTCTCCTGTTATATTTCAGTATGCTCTCCATGTTATATTTCAGTATGCTCTCTATGTTATATTCTAGTATTCTCTCCTGTTATATTTCAGTATTCTCTCCATGTTATATTTAAGTATGCTCTCTATGTTATATTTCAGTATTCTCACCATGTTATATTCTAGTATTCTCTCCTGTTATATTTCAGTATTCTCTCCATGTTATATTTCAGTATGCTCTCTATGTTATATTTCATTATTCTCTCCATGTTATATTTCAGTATTCTCTCTATGTTATATTTCAGTATGCTCTCCATGTTATATTCTAGTATTCTCTCCTGTTATATTTCAGTATTCTCTCCATGTTATATTTCAGTATGCTCTGTATGTTATATTTCAGTATTCTCTCCATGTTATATTTCATTATTCTCTCCATGTTATATTTCAGTATGCTCTCTATGTTATATTCTAGTATTCTCTCCTGTTATATTTCAGTATTCTCTCCATGTTATATTTCAGTATGCTCTCTATGTTATATTTCAGTATTCTCTCCATGTTATATTTCAGTATTCTCTCTATGTTATATTTCAGTATGCTCTCCATGTTATATTTTAGTATTCTCTCCATGCTATATTTCAGTATGCTCTCTATGTTATATTTCAGTATGATCTCCATGTTATATTTCAGTATGATCTCTCTGTTATATTTCAGTTTGCTCTCCATGTCATATTTCAGTATGCTCTCTCTGTTATATTTCAGTATTCTCTCCATGTTATATTTCAGTATTCACTCCATGTTATATTTCAGTATTCTCTCCATGTTATATTTCAGTATTCTCTCCATGTTATATTTCAGTATTCACTCCATGTTATATTTCAGTATTCTCTCCATGTTATATTTCAGTATTCTCTCCTTGTTATATTTCAGTATTCTCTTCATGTTATATTTCAGTATGCTCTCCATGTTATATTTCAGTATACTCCATGTTATATTTCCGTATTCTCTCCATGTTATATTTCAGTATGCTCTCCATGTTATATTTCAGTATGCTCTCTCTGTTATATTACAGTAGGCTCTCTATGTTATATTTCAGTTTGCTCTCAATGTTATATTTCTAGTATTCTCTCCTGTTATATTTCAGTATACTCCATGTTATATTTCAGTATGCTCTCCATGTTATATTTCAGTATTCACTCCAAGTTATATTTCAGTAGGCTCTCCATGTTATATTTCAGTATGCTCTCTATGTTATATTTCAGTATGTTCTCTATGTTATATTTCAGTATGCTCTCCATGTTATATTTCAGTATGCTCTCCATGTTATATTTCATTCCATGTTATATTTCAGTATGCTCTCCATGTTATATTTCAGTATGCTCTCCATGTTATATTTCAGTATGCTCTCCATGTGATATTTCATTCCATGTTATATTTCAGTATGCTCTCCATGTTATATTTCAGTATGCTCTCTATGTTATATTTCAGTATGCTCTCTATGTTATATTTCAGTATGCTCTCCATGTTTATGACACACTGATGACTGCAGGAACTGATTACGGTATACGTAACGCAGGATATTACGCTATTCGTCATCTTAGAGTTGAAAAATCGTTCGCTTACTGGGGTCTTGATTTAGATGAACATACTACTCCATTAGAATGTGGTCGAGAATTTAGAGTTAAATTTGATGTGAGTTGATGTTTTTTTTAAACCCATGAGACCAGAGGCAGGTTAATATATCAACTTAGATAAAATCAATATCTTAACAAATACTGTAATTTGATTGGTCATTAAAGATAAGTGTAAAATTAATTTCATTGATTGATTTATAAATTAAACTGTATCTACCAATCAGATTACTGTTTTTTAAAACTTTGATTCCAGCTTAGTGTTGTTTGTATGAAACATACCATAGTCTTCTCAAAGTGTATTAAGACGGTCTGGTATGGCCAGGATGTAATCAGCCTTATCTCATTTCATTTACCAAAGTCAAGTGAAATTCTTAAAAATAGTCAGTTTTGGGTCTCTAATCCAGTATACTTTCTTTTGATTACAGAAAGATTTCATCGGTAAAGAAGCTCTTCAGAAACAGAGGAAGGAAGGAGTGAGTCGAAAGTTCGCTCAGTTTATGTTGGAAGATTTCGATGTTGAAACGGACATTTGGCCGTGGGGCGACGAACCTATTTATAGAAACGGTGTAAAAGTTGGTAGCACTACGACGTGTGGATATGGATTCACGCTAGAACGAATGGTTTGTTTAGGATTTGTCAGTGACCTTGATCAGAACGGAAATCCCAAAATCAATCCTCAGATTAACGATTATGTGATGGATAAAGAAGCAGTGTATGAGATAGATATTAGTGGAAAACGTTTTAAGGCAAAACCTGGTATACATACTCCCAAACTTGCTCTTTCTAGTGTCGACCCTTCATTACTAGCATTCATACAAAAAGATACTTAGATCAAATTTTGATATTTTGTTATATTTATATATGACCCTAATGCTGTTTTTGTTGTCAGTTTGTGACCAGCAAGACAACCTACATGTTGTTACTGGATATTCAGATACAGTTACTAGTGTAGCCTTAAGATCAATGGCTGCTTACTGGGTCACAATCTGGTAGCTATTGTTATAAACAGATAGTAATACTGAACTATTGAATTCTGGTCACAGTTATAGTATTACAACAAACTACATTATTATGTGTTTCTTTAGTTTAATACGATGTTCAGTTGCATTTTGACCTTATCATGTCAATATCAATTAAAATATATGCTAGCCTATTAAAAACTGTATTTTGTTGATTGACAACAAGCATTGGATATCCCATAATTCCACACATTTTATAGACAAATTGTTATTGATCAGAGACCATAGCAATTTTGTCAGATCTCAGTGTAATTAAAGGTATTATGATGATTTTTCAAGAGGCCAGTCTTCAGACCCTTACTGAAGTTGCTATATTAAAAATAAAAGCTAAAACCAAATGGAACGAAAGTTTGGTCTCATTTTTATTAGGTTATTCAGAACCTAAACAACTAGTAGACTCACACCTTTAAAACAAACGAACGAAACCTGTAGATTTATGTTTTAATTAGATTGTATGTATATCTTTTGTTATCTGTATTGTTTTTGTTATATAACTTGTGATTTTTATATTAGTTGTTTTGAAATGTTTGATGAATTATAATCTTGTGTTTTATGTTACAAAGGTTATTTTCTGTTTCTATTATCTGTGAATAAATTTTGCATATTGTGTTACAAAAGATGGCTTCCATTTCACAAGAAGTAGACGTTGATTTATGTGTTGAAAACGAGACACAAAACATAAATCATGACAAGTATTTGCAACAGGTAGTAATGACAGTTAGACAGTACCAACGCCCAAATTCCCACGCCCAAGCTCGTTAGCTATCTGGAAATCACTGTTCAATTTCATGAAATTGCATAGCACTTTTCTCTAACGATGTATGAATTAATAAAAGTTATGAATAGTATAATTGAATTAAATGATTCTTGAATAGTAATTAATACTAATAGTCCTGCGGCATAGCAAACCCATTGTGCATTGTATGATACAAGCAACAAATGAAATTCCACAATGAAAAAACTCTCCATAGTTAATATTTCTATCTACGTATATATGTCAGCTATAAAATCGTTCTTGGTGTCTACTTGTACATATTAGGGTCAAGGAATTCAATGGTTTATGTTTCAAGTGGCTACAGATGCCGCCATGTTGAATTTCAAAATGGGAACCACCAAAAGTCTATTTCTGAATCTGTGTCAGCTATAAACCCGGTTCTTAGTGGCTAATTCTACATTTTGGGAACAAAATCCATTGATTCAAACAGCTAGAACTGCTACCATTTAAAGACAGCCAAATCTAGGTGCTTAATCTAATATTTCGTTACAACAAAGCCACACAGGAAAGTGATGTCCAGAATCTTGGCGTCAAGATATGTTATGTGTTCAAAGTTCAAACCTTCGAGGCAACTACCAAAGTACTGATCTGCTGGTACCACAACGGTACCATAACATTTCTTTGATATAGAGCGTTTGGTCAACAGATCAAAGCCACTCATTGATTACAGCAAGCGAAATAAGTTGTCAATGGTCGGCTCAACAAAAGCCACTGCTGTTAGCAAAAAAAGGTTTCAGCTAGGTCCTTCAAAGCATGACACAAAACTCTTTTCGAGACTTGGATGAGTTCTTCAAGTCAGAGCTTAACCTCCAGCACTTTCCCAAGAAGGACAGTTTCCATTCAGCAGC
Source organism: Lottia gigantea (assembly GCF_000327385.1). Taxonomy (NCBI): domain Eukaryota; kingdom Metazoa; phylum Mollusca; class Gastropoda; family Lottiidae; genus Lottia; species Lottia gigantea. The sequence continues at coordinate 723,240 of NW_008709540.1, forward strand.
ACGTCAGACCTACTCAAGCCCATAGAAGAGCTTGCTATCAAGAACACAGGTTCGCCACTTGCCATCTGTGCCATACTTTATTAGTTCAGATGCTGAAGCCAGGTGGCAGCAGAATATTCATAGAATATGTGACATGGTATGTCTGCTCCATATCTAACACTATGGCTCGGCATTGATCTCGTTTTGAACCATTGTGGGATCCGTACACCAACAAGGGAGAAGGAATCCCAGCCCTACCCCAGGAAGACATTCCCACCTTGGCACCATGCAAACAGCAGGAGACCGACATCCGAATGGTGATACATGCAATAGATGCTATGGGGTGTAAACATACTTATCTGGACAGTGACTGTTGTCATTCTGGTCATTGCACTAGCGACAGCTACAACTGTGTGAACTCTGGCTTGAGCTCGTGATAGGCAGGATTTGGCGCTACATAGCAGCATAAAAGGGAGATCTGGAACCTGATAAGTCATAGGTACTTACATTGTACCATGCTGTAACAGATTGTGATACAATATTGGCAACATATTGCGCTTGATGATACACTGGGTGGCTTTGATCTGTCGACCAAACGCTCCATTGCAAAAGAAGTCGAAGTTTTCTTTGCCCATTTTGAGGACATTTTTCACAGTCGCGACTGTTATTCCATGCAATGAGCGTGACACCAGGAGGACAGTACACTCCAATCTTCAAAACTGCTCCCCGTTCCCATCAAATCATCACCTGGTGCAAAAGACATATATTTGGGGCTTCACTCTCCCGTGTGACCTTGATGACAAGACTAACAAAATATTGGGTTAAGCACCTATATTTTACTTTGCCACCATCATGAAATCCAAAATGGCGGCAGTTGTAACCACTCATTGGAAGATTCCTTCTCTCCAAAACGTACAAGAACACCAATTAGGAAAGGGTTTACGATTTAGAACGGGTGTATGGCCGACATAGATAGATCCAGAAATATCGACATTTATAGATTTGTTATGGTGCCATTTTGAAATTCAACATGGCGGTAGTATTAGCCACTTGAAACATGCACAGTTTGATTCCTTGACCCTAAAAATGTACAGTTAGCTGCAGAGAACAAGATTCAGAAATATCAACAACAAAATATTTTTGATGGTCGCCATTTTGAATTCAAAGCATTCGGCAAATTTAGCTTTTGACTTAACGATGAAAACAACGGTCACAAAATGCCAGCGCTTGGGAGGTTAGGTCAAAAGGACTGTCGTTATAAGTGGCCATAATAAAAAAATAAAGGCTATTAAAAAAAACGGAACAAAAGTTACATTAAGTAATATTTTCAACCAATTTGTCCATGAAGTATGTGTAATTATGGGATATCCATTGCTTGTTGTCCATCAACAATAAACAGTTTTTAATAGGCTAGAATATATTTTAATTGATATTGACATGATTAGGTCAAAATGCAACTGAACATCGTATTAAACTAAAGAAACACATAATAATGTAGTTTATTGTAATACTATAACTGTGACCAGAATTCAATAGTTAATTGCTGCTATCTGTTTATAACAATAGCTACCAGATTGTGACCCAGTAAGCAGCCATTGATCTTAAGGCTACACTAGTAACTGTATCTGAATATCCAGTAACAACATGTAGGTGTAATAGGATCTTCAATGTCTTGCTGGTCACAAACTCACAACAAAAACAGCATTAGGGTCATAAATAAATATAATAAAATATCAAAATTTGATCTAAGTATCTTTTTGTATGAATGCTAGTAATGAAGGGTCGACACTAGAAAGAGCAAGTTTGGGAGTATGTATACCAGGTTTGGCCTTAAATCGTTTTCCACTAATATCTATCTCATACACTGCTTCTTTATCCATCACATAATCGTTAATCTGAGGATTGATTTTGGGATTTCCGTTTTGATCAAGGTCACTGACAAATCCTAAACAAACCATTCGTTCTAGCGTGAATCCATATCCACACGTTGCAGTGCTACCAACTTTTACACCGTTTCTATAAATAGGTTCCCCACCCCACGGCCAAATATCCGTATCAACATCGAAATCTTCCAACATAAACTGAGCGAACTTTCGACTCACTCCTTCCTTCCTCTGTTTCTGAAGAGCTTCCTTACCGATGAAATCTTTCTGAAATCAAAAGAAAATTTTCTTTAACAGAGACCCCAATTTATATACTTTGATATTTGTAACTTAACGGGGAAAGATGAAAATAAAAAAGGAAAGTTATATCAAAACTTGATTCAAAAATTCAAATTGTATAACCAATCAGATTACTGTTTTCTAAAATTAATGGTTTTTTTTCTCAAAAATACATGCCCCTGGTGTCATGGGTTTAAAAAAAAAACATCAACTCACACCAAATTTAACTCTAAATTCTCGACCACATTCTAATGGAGTAGTATGTTCATCTAAATCAAGACCCCAGTAAGCGAACGATTTTTCAACTCTAAGATGACGAATAGCGTAATATCCTGCGTTACGTATACCGTAATCAGTTCCTGCAGTCATCAGTGTGTCATAAACATGGAGAGCATACTGAAATATAACATAGAGAGCATACTGAAATATAACATAGAGAGCATACTGAAATATAACATGGAGAGCATACTGAAATATAACATGGAGAGAATACTGAAATATAACATAGAGAGCATACTGAAATATAACATGGACAGCGTACTGAAATATAACATGGAGAGCATACTGTAATATAACAAGGAGAGAATATTGAAATATAACAAGGAGAGAATATTGAAATATAACATGGAGAGCAAACTGAAATAAAACACAGAGAGCAAACTGAAATATAACAAGGAGAGAATACTGAAATATAACATAGAGAGCATACTGAAATATAACATAGAGAGCATACTGAAATATAACATGGAGAGCATACTGAAATATAACAAGGAGAGCAAACTGAAATATAACATGGGGAGCATACTGAAATATAACATGGAGAGCATACTGAAATATAACATGGAGAGCATATTGAAATATAACATGGAGAGCAAACTGAAATATAACATGGGGAGCATACTGAAATATAACATGGAGAGCATACTGAAATATAACATAGAGAGCATATTGAAATATAACATGGAGAATATACTGAAATATAACATGGAGAGCATACTGAAATATAACATGGAGAGAATACTGAAATATAACATGGAGAGCATACTGAAATATAACATAGAGAGCATACTGAAATATGACATGGAGAGCATACTGAAATATAACATGGAGAGCATACTGAAATATAACATGGAGAGAATACTGAAATATAACATGGAGAGAATACTGAAATATAACATGGAGAGAATACTGAAATATAACATGGATAGCATACTGAAATATAACATGGACAGCGTAAGTGAAATATAACATGGAGAGAATACTGAAATATAACATGGAGAGAATACTGAAATATAACATGGAGAGCATACTGAAATATAACATGGAGAGAATACTGAAATATAACATGGGGAGCATACTGAAATATAACATGGAGTATACTGAAATATAACATGGAGAGAATACTGAAATATAACAAGGAGAGAATACTGAAATATAACATGGAGAGAATACTGAAATATAACATGGAGAGAATACTGAAATATAACATGGATAGATAGACAGTGCAGTGACAACAAATTTGAAACTTTTTACGGGAGGTTTCCAGTCAATATTGATGGTCTGCCATTTTTTTAGAAATTATTGCTGAAAGTTAAAGGTGCTAAAATGGAAGACGGTATCCCACCTTGAACTTGAACAATAGCAAATTCAAATTTTGTCAATATTTGTGGTCCAAAATATTTACTTTTTCAAAGGTAATATCTGACGTGTAATGATTTTATGATTTATCTTCATTGTGATTTTAACAGTAGTTTAAACAGAAATGATCAGTGTGTTGATAACTGGAGCTTTTGCTAGTGATTTTAAATCTAAAATAGAACCAAACCTCAGATGGGATATAGAGAATAAAACCATCTTCTCCAGCATGTGTCAGTCTCATGGCTCGAATACCACTAGCATTACCCACATCTATAAACTATAATATACAAAATACAACAGATATTGAATCAGCTTATTAAGATGAGAAAGAAAACAAAGCATTTTGTACATGGAAAAAAACTTGAGAGGATGCTGTCTTGTCTTGGCCAAAAATTTGACATTGATCTTACATGGATAACAATTAAGGTTCACAAGGATCCTGTAGCTCCGGAAATATGTTTTACACCTGTAAAAACTTCTGTATACATAATAATTCCCCGCCAAAAGTCACAAATCATTTTTTGCTATTTCATGACAAGAAATGTATGAACATTTCTCAATTTTATTTAAAAAGATGTGATGTAAAGAGACGTACTCTGCAGGTCATGACTTCAAAATCTTTTTTCTGTGTTGATACATCAGTGACGTCATCCAGAAGAGCTTGAGCGTGTGGTCCAATCAATTTAATACCAGAATACATGGACGTGACGTCACTGACTTGAACAGAGCCGTCTGCTGGTAAATGTCGTCGTAACCATGACAATGCTCGAGTCTTTTGAGTTGCAGGACAAATCATGAAGAAACTGAAAAAAGGAACAAGTGGTTGCCTAGCAAGATACGCCCACTTTCCTGACACATTTTCAGTATATCAAGGGCAGTCACCTATCTGTGTCAAATCATACCAAAAATCTCATTTGTGCAAGATATTGTTGATCAAACAAACACACATTATTTAATAAAATTCTGACAGAAACTGTCACCTCTGTCGCTAACAAATTTTGATGCGTTTTTACTAAATCATGGGCAATAACTCAAATTCGAAAAATTGTCAAATTTAATCTTGACTAAGATCTCATCATTATAAATGATCATACCAAATTTCATTTAAATTGGATGAAAACTGTACTCTCTATTGTGTTCACAAAACAAGGTTTTTCATAAATCAAGGGCAATAACTCAAAAACCATTCATCGAAAGATAGCCAAATTCGATTTTGTCCAAGATCTCATCATTATAAGTATTAACACCAAATTTCCTTTTAAATTGTATGAAAACTGTAGTCTTTATTGTGTTCACATCCAAATTTTGACGCATTTTTCATAAGTTAAGGGCAATAACTCAAAAAACGTTCATTAAAGATAGCCAAATTCGAACTTGTCCAAGATCTCATCATTATATATTCACACCGGACATGGGTGACGACAATATACGTCCACACAATAATGTGGGCGTATAAAAAACACGAAAATATAAAATGACTTTCATCAAAATGAAAATCTAGGCCATGGTAATATTCTCATAATTGGTAGATTTGGTTTTTTTGCTATTTCACAGGCATTCGACTTACCACATGATAGTCACAAAGTAATGATGTTTTCTACATGGTCACTTAATTATTGTTCTCTAATCTAGCAACACTGTAGTCGCTTGCTTATTGTTCCCTAATCTGGCAATACTGCAGTCACTAGTTATTGTTCCCTATTCTGGCAATACTGCAGTCACTAAATTATTGTTCCCTAATCTGGCAATACTACAGTCACTTACTTATTGTTCCCTAATCTGGCAATACTGCAGTCACTAATTATTGTTCCCTATTCTGGCAATACTTCAGTCACTTACTTATTGTTCCCTAATCTGGCAATACTGCAGTCACTAGTTATTGTTCCCTATTCTGGCAATACTGCAGTCACTAAATTATTGTTCCCTAATCTGGCAATACTACAGTCACTTACTTATTGTTCCCTAATCTGGCAATACTGCAGTCACTAATTATTGTTCCCTATTCTGGCAATACTTCAGTCACTTACTTATTGTTCCTTAATCTGGCAATACTGTAGTCACTTACTTATTGTTCCCTAATCTGGCAATACTGCAGTCATTCTCAAAACCACCCTGTTCATTCTGCATACCAGTATGAATAATGGTTCCTTTTTCTAAATCTATATTATTACTACAAAGATACTGAAGATATTCCAGAGCTTCGTTTCCAGCAGACTGAAATACAGACCATAATTAATCTAATATCATCTCCCTAATGGAAGACAATTCAGTCAGATAACAGTTAACCTACTATTATCTCCCAGACCACAGTTAATATATAATTATCTCCCTTGACACATTGATTGGATACAATTCAGTCAGACCACATTTAATACAACATTATTACATACCAAAATACTTTTTAACTCACCCTAATTTCTAGTTTGGTTTGAGCTGATACATCAACCAGTCCTACAGCATCTTTACAAACCCTGTATTCATGTTGTACTGAATCAAACCACACTGGTTTACCAAACGATCCTTTATGAATATATAGATCTTGATCTGTAATGAAAAGAAACATATATATTTTATAATAATATGATATTAGTGTAATAAAATGGTCGTTTTAAAAATAAATTAACCTTAAATACAACCCTATAAATATAACACAAATATGTTCAAATATTATATATAAAGTAGATGAGGGCGACGACAATATCTTAGTGCTCATAGAAGGCAGTTGGATAAGTGCTGGCTGGAGTGCTGTTATCAGGATCACAGCGATGATATAATATATTATGTGTAAAATGATGCTCACTGTCCATTCATTCGTGGTGATATGCTTACCAGTTCATCGACCACACAATCGTAGCTGGATAAGAACTCTATGAATCCAAATCATTCAACTGTAATCCTAGGGAAACCACACCAATAACCATGATATGACTCTCAACTGTATACAATATAATTATCCTACCTGCTTTATCACGACTGCTATCAAACCACAGGGGTTGTTCAAATGCCATGGTCTGACCAAAAACAGCCCCTGATATCTGTAAGACATCATGTAACGGTGTGGTCTGGAGTTTTCTACCAGTAGATTGTTCTGTCTGAGGGTAATTCAAACTGAACATTTTGCCTGGTATAAAAAATGAAATAAAATAGTTCCAGTGACTGGAGTTTTAATATTTAAACAATTCTTGATGTTTTGAATCCGGTGAATATTTTCCCGTTCATTAATGGATAAATATCACATTAAACGGAGCACAATGTTTTGGGAAACAAGTTGACGAAATGATGATAATTTACGAGTCAGAAATCAACAAGACCGCCGCCTGGTCTAATATCTTATTCGGGCTCCTACTCGTATGAACAAGAGTTGTATTACCCAACTCACCCAATACTTCACAAATCCTGTCTTTTAAGAAGCTGTTATCATTATGCTGTTTGGTGAATCTACGGACATCGTATTTCCAGAGATTTATACTGGGTCTACCATCAATAATCCACTCAGCCATATATTTACCAACACCACCACTACTGATTATTCCCCTTGAATTCATTCCCGCAGCCACGTAATAATTACTAATCTGAAACAATCAGACTAGATACTAGACAAAGAGATATATCTCCATTGTACACTGATTGGTGTTTTATTCAGAAACGGAAACACGGAAATTCAAACTCAATTCATTTCATCTTGTAGATAATACCACTCCTCTCAATGAGCTCTTATTCTGTTAACTCTTAACAAATTTTCCCCATTAAGCACTACTTGGCGTTGCCCATTTAGGAACAGAAAAATAAGAAATTAAACTCTATCTGACTTCATTCTTATACTGAAACCCATTAGGAGTAAGATATTTAGAGAGATGAAATAGACTACCTCCCCCCCTTTTTTTTAGCCCCGGTTCATAATTGTACACTGAACTCAATTTCAAAGAGACTCCCTGAAAGTGGAATTTATAACCGAAACGTGCGCTGATATTAATAAATATATCCTGTCTATCAGCTAATGAATAATATGGAAATGGATCATTTCTCACCTCTGGTGTTTCCCCTAGCAACCAATTAGAGTCAGGCGTAAAACTTTCCGGACCGTTCACAAGTTGTCGAATTTCAGCTTTCTGCATGATTGGTACACGAAGGAGACATTCATCCATTAGAACCTCTACAATATAATAATATACATCTTACTTATGGAAACTCTATCACCGGGCACCTGTCATTTTATAATAACGACTCTGGTCGATCTTGCGAATGTCAGAATCTGAGAACAGCTTGATTTTTTAATGTATGCTGAGAGAGTATGATTAATCGTTGGATCTAGACCACATGATTTAAAAAATCACATTTGCTGCAACATGTCATTCATTAGCTTAGTGACATCTGCTCAGTTCGACATTTTATATTTTGAACAATTGTTAGCAGCTGACGGCTAATCGATGGCTCGGTGTTCAAGGACAGCCAACCACAATTTACAATTGTCCTTTTTTTTAATAGTAAAACAAGCACCCAAATCATTTTGAGTAACATTTATTAATGCAAAAAGAATTATAAAAAGACCAAGAAATAAACCAGTGAAGCTGTAACGGCACAGATCCCCATTCTCACTATCAATTCTTTTTGGATTGGAATTAGTGAATAGGTAAACTAACTTACGAAACTGATCCCAATCTTCTGGTAAGAGTTGGAACTCAAATTTATCAGGAACACCGGTATGGAAACAAGGTTTGGGGTTGGGTTCGAATCCCCCAATACACAGGCCGCCGTTCCATTCTCGTATACATATATAACCATCATGATCTCTGATTACTACATATTATATAGAATTAATATTGAAATCATTTAGATTAGAAACCATTCTTTTTGTCAGAACAATGGAATATAAATAACGATTACAAAGTTAACTACCCAGCGAATCAAGACCACTTGTATCAATTTCTAAATGAAATATTTGTTTCACCCTATAGGCCTTTACATTTGGGAAAATCAACTGCAATACTTTGAAATTTGAATTCTGAGCTTTCTGCAGGACAAAAAATTGGGGAAAAACACCGATACTTTTTGGGTATCATGACTTATTTTGGAAGATATTAGTAACTTTCCGATTATGGACTTTCATTTCTTTTATCGACGCCATTGGCAGAAATCAGACGTTGTTGCGTTGTTCAACAAGACAGTAATGTAATCTTACCTGGCATCAACCTCTCCACTTCTTTCAATGGTTTGGTGACCACGTAAAAATGTTCACAGGAGTGTAGGGGCAAGGATACATTGGGCGTGCTCTTTATTCCCATCTCTCTCGCCCACTGAAATATTTCAATAATATATACATACATCAATTCAACAATACAATTCAGGATCTGATTTGTTTTCTTGAAATAGATTGGTATTTCGTGCATTTTTTCTGATATTTTCTGTATCCGATGTAATCTTACAAGTTTTCTACCAAAGTCTTGTTCTAATGACTTAATTTCTAATCAATTAAAGCATGTATTTGTATGACCCGTTCCTTGATAACAATGACGAATTGAAGGATAGTAAAACTGAAAAAGGCCGTCATATTTCTCTACTATGGACTTTATCCCGCAATCCATTTCGGCTTTTCGACATGTTTATAACAATTTGGACGATATTCACCGATTTAAATTTGAAAACAGGAATATATCGGTCTAGGACCTAGAGGTTTAAGTGACAGATCCATTTCAACGTGACGGTAGGCCTATATCATTAGGACAGAGCGTGATGGTGTATCAATATGACAGAGCGTGACGATATATCAATATGATCGTGTGTACCAATAGGACATAGGGTGACGGTTTATTACCATAACTCCTTCAAAGCTGAAGACGTATGAAGTGAACTCCTGGTTCCTGTATCCTCCCTCTCCTTTCCCTTTTCTGGTTAAACCGTGCATAAAGACTCATACCTACCAACCCGCCACAGTTAACAAAGTATTCACAATCAATATTGCCAGCCGAAGTTTCTACCCCAGTCACTCGATCATTTTTAGTTAAAATCTTCTCCACTTTTACACCTTCCATAAACTTGGCTCCTGAAAGAAGAAATTTTAATGTTTACGTTTGTGAGTATCGACTCTCGTATTGGACAAAAATGTTGCATATTTTTACAAATCATTGATTTTTTTTTATGCGTTTTCTTCTGTCAGTCTAGACTATTGATAAAGGGAAGCTGGATCGATAACCTAGGCATATTCCTTGATTCAATAACATATAGTAGCGACCACGTGAGACTGGGGGTACAAATAGGGGACAGACTGACTCAATGGGGGACAACTGTTGAGGCTGAATTCAAATTGCGGCAATTCTGTGGAAGCGTCCTGTCGCCAGTCTCTCGTGGAGCGAATGAGATATGAGATGGTTGCCCTGAGAAAATTTTCGAAAAATTCAATTGATTTGGTGTATTCTGACACATATTTAGGAGCATAAACGTATAACAATCGCCACCTTTCTTGTATCATGGAAGATTTGATTGGATTATACACTAGTAAAGACAACCATTCAGAGATCTCGACATGTAGTCTGTGAACTCGAAGCCATAATGTATACAGCCCTTCTGTCGAAAGTTGTGATTGGCAGAATAATCCAATCAAATCGTTGTATTCCGTGATATAAGAATAGTAGCTATTTCAGTCAAGGTATAAGTATGAAGTTCGTAATAGCTTGAATTTTTGAAGATGACATTGCTAAAGACTTACCATTTTTCTTTGCTAGCTTAGAGAAAACCATAGTAACATCAGGGGCAGTAACTGTTCCATCAGTTGGAATCCAAATACCTCCCTGGAAATTCATTTCAATGTCTTTACTTTATGTTAATTGCTTACAACAGTTTTTTGTCAGACTTCAAGTAATAAGTGACACAATAAACACGAAAAAAATGCGTAGATCTAAATTTTAATCAAATTATCTATGGCTTACGTATACTGTACAATTTCGAATATAATGCGCATCCATATTCAATGCATGGTAGCAAAGCCAAATCAACTCATACCCCCTCCCTACCCTCTCTTGACTCCAATGGAAATGTCACAGATAATATAATTATCAGAATAATTGTACTAGATTCTCGACATTACCTGTAAATCGTCTGTTCTGATCACGGGACATTTTTCTTGAATTTCTCTCGGCGTCAATAAATGAGTTTCGAACCCACTGGCACTGAAACAAAATTTGGAACTGGTACGCTTGCCGGCAGTGATTATTTGTTTGTCTGGTTTGAAAAATGTTCTATAAAATCAATGGAATCAGCCAAAAAGTTCTGGTGGGCGTGATTAATGATTCAGATGGCGTTGCTTACTATCTCCGAACACCTGAAGCTACTTAACATTTCGCTCTAGAAGTCAAATAACACTTTTTTTAGTGAACAATAATTAGTGTACTGATAATGTATACATTCCAATAAAACGGGTTTACGTTGTTTTAGAACCGGGGCCAATTCTGGTGATGCCAGGTGTCGCCAATATCAAGTTAGTGATGTCCAGTAATGGTGACGGATGTGAGAAATGTATGTCTTCGACAATATCCGATGTTGGTGATGCAGAAATGTCAAGTATTTAGGTTGTTTGATGCTGGTGACCCCAGATTAGGGGTTGTGATGTTAGGTGTTGGCGATGTTTCATGATGTGATGTGTTGGTGATGTGAGGTGTAGGTGATGTGTTGGTGATGTGCGGTGTAGGTGATGTGTTGTCACCAGATACAGGCGGAAGAGTAAGATATGAAATAGGGTTACCTGGTCATAGCATGTTTCCTTTTAAAATCTGTCATTCTATCTTTAGTTCTAGCTAAACTGATACTACCACTGTCCTTCCAACCTGATAAATATACAGAAATAATGAACGAAAAAAGACATAATCATCTTAGGTAACAACTTACGAGGATCCTTTCTGCTGGTCCTGGGCATTTAACCATTCCAAAATTATCCGCACTCACTTAAAGCTTGGTCGATTTGAATAATGAAGAGAAGTGACTTATTCCAGGTCACCAAACTTTCACACTTCAACTGAGATTAGAAACTACGACCACCCATTTGTTCGACATAACCAACCAAATGATGTCATGTAAGCATTCAGACACTCTAACAGACTGTGAAACTGCCGTGCAATCACCTTTTAGCATTGATCTTGCCTCTACTCTGTACTCATTTACAGCAGAAGCTCGCGTTTGTGATTTGTGAAAAAGACCCTAGAATATAACATGAGAAGTTTAATTATATACCTACCGATCCCATGGCCTTCCTCTTCAAATTTTTTATATAAATCTCTACCATAACATGTTATCTTCATTTCTGTTAGATCACTGCGAAGTTGTCCACATAAACCAACCGAGTGCCATGTCGTACCACATGTTAATCTGGAATATACACTCAAACAGGAGTCCACATAGCTTACTAAAAAAGACAATTCCTGCTGAAATTCTGCTTTTTTCTTCTCTTGGACTTTTGATATTTGGTTATCAAGATTTTTAATCAAATCGGCAAACGATTAGGATATATGCGCAGTTGACTGGCATCCCCTTTCACACTAAAATCACCCAAACACAACATAACTTAAAGTCCAGCCTCATACTGTTTGACAGTTGGATACAGAAACATTGTATGACACTGTCTTTTTAAGATTTCGATTATTCAACTCTGCATTGCTTTATTATTCTTCATTGGCCTAAACGCAGAATAGTATGACGTAAAACACTATTTAAACACCTTACCTTCCCTGTTCTAGTAACACAATGTCGTTCCAGCCTCGTTCTGATAAATGATATGCTATACTGGGTCCACTAATACCTCCACCACCAATAACAACCCGTGCTGACTTCGGCAATTGAGGCACTTCCGGTTTTAAAGTGTTGTTTGATTGGCTGGAATAATGGTACCGAGAGGTTAGATTGTTTAAACTGCCTGATAGCGTCCTACATGAATTTGATATCCAATTATATGCGTTATGAATTTTCATACACTCTCTCATCATTCTTCGGATTTCCATCATGGTCTCGTTCACTGCAGCTTAATGCAGCTTAATTACAGGTGCAATAAAATCTGAAACAAACAAACATCAGAAAATATAACGGCAGCACAAGTCTTGCCAATATAACGTTATTTAAACGTTAATGGTTTCAACTATCTGGACGATGATATTAAATGAGTAACACTGTTATTATTTCCGAGACTTTGTTCATTACAATTCTGTAGAAAACTTTCAGTAATGAGAATAACATGTACTCAATTAAAATAGATCACTTGGCTGAAATAGTCCAATTAGATCACTTGGCTGAAATAAGTCATTTGCCTGAAGATCTCTACTTATCAAACGCCAGTAAGTGACTAGGCTGAAATAGTCCAGTTGTCTGAAGATCTCTACTTGTCAAACGCCAGTAAGTGACTAGGCTGAAATAGTCCAGTTGTCTGAAGATACTTGTCAAACTTCAGTAGATCACTTGGCTGAATTAGTTCAGTTAGGTTACTAGGCTGAAATAGGTCCTTCGCCTGAAGATTTCTACTTGTCAAAAGTTAGTAGGGTAGTAGGCGAAGGTTATCATAGTTAAGACTTGGATGGGTCAGTGATCTATTACTGTGTATATGATCTTATATAGAGTTTAAACTATCAAGTTAGTCTTCGAGATCCAGTAATACTCCAGTCGGCAATTCTCGGCAGTTTCCGTGAGCTGGTTGCATTGCGCTAGCGTAACTTTCACCGAAGCCGTTTGGTAGTACTCTGGACTAACTTGATTTACCAAATGTTCGCCTCTCTGATTTCAAAACCGGCCATTTGATAATAAATAATGATATTTAGCGCTCTGATTTGAACAAATATAATACAAATCTCCCATCCCGCTAAATGTAAGCAATATAAGACGTAGCAAAGAGTTATATAAGACAGTAACGGTTCGGCAAAATGTCACCGAGTCGGTAATTTTTAGTTAGAAATGCCGTAATTGTTATGAACTGATTTGGGATTGTTTAAAACTTTTAGATTTAAAGGTATTGGTTACATAAAAGGCGTGTCGGCAATAATACACATGACCTACATAATACTTTATCATAAGAGAGAATATTATTTTATAATACACTGCATGTCTTAACTATAATATGATGTTGAGGACGATTGATAATGTTAAAGGTACAGTCTGAGTTTTATGTAGTTTAGGCAAGCGAGGTGCTCAAATAATAAAACTAAAGCTGATCTGAGGGTTTAACCAAAAATATCTTGGAGTTAATTTTTAGAACTCGAAACCAAAATCTATAGAAATGTGTGTCAGGTTTTTATATAAAATTTTAAGTTTATTTTAAGAAAACTGAAACTAGTAAAAAGGCTTATGTTAATATTTGGTTTTGGAATTTATTAAGCAAAATATTTCTCCTAGAGTTTTCCACTAATAATCAATATCAGGCCGTTATAAAACCCAACATCAAAATAGATTTAAACTGCTTCATCGTTAATTAGCACATTCAGTTCTTTTGAAACCAATTTAAAACGAATTTCATGGGAATGATGATTGCTTACTGTACTGTCCATGTAATATAATGTTATTAACTTACCTATTGTTTTATTATACCAGACTCTCGTAATGAAGATCACACAATATAGTGATTATCACACTGTAACAACCTCTGTCCATGTCGTTTATCAGCAATATTACAATTTACATATACAGTACATTGTTATTGCCTAATCTCTTTCTACAGAAGACTTCATTGGTCATCGTCACATTATAGTGTTTAAAAAAAATCCAACTGACTAAGAAGTTTGACTAAGTAACTGTAAAGTTCGAGTCGATTGTTGGAGTTACTGAGTTGATTGTTTGAGTTACTGTGTTGATTGTTTGAGTTACTGAGTTGATTGTTTGAGTTACTGTGTTGATTGTTTGAGTTACTGAGTTGATTGTTTGAGTTACTGAGTTGATTGTTTGAGTTACTGTGTTGATTGTTCGAGTTACTGAGTTCATTGTTTGTGTTCTGAGTGGATTATTTGAGTTCTGAGTGGATTGTTTGAGTTCTGAGTGGATTGTTTGAGTTACTGAGTGGATTGTTTGAGTTCTGAGTGGATTGTTTGAGTTCTGAGTGGATTGTTTGAGTTACTGAGTTGATTGTTTGAGTTACTGAGTTGATTATTTGAGTTACTGAGTGGATTGTTTGAGTTCTGAGTGGATTGTTTGAGTTACTGAGTGGATTGTTTGAGTTACTGAGTTGATTGTTTGAGTTACTGAGTTGATTATTTGAGTTACTGAGTGGATTGTTTGAGTTCTGAGTGGATTATTTGAGTTATTGAGTGGATTGTTTGAGTTCTGAGTGGATTGTTTGAGTTACTGAGTGGATTGTTTGAGTTACTGAGTTGATTGTTTGAGTTACTGAGTTGATTATTTGAGTTACTGAGTGGATTGTTTGAGTTCTGAGTTGATTGTTTGAGTTACTGAGTGGATTGTTTGAGTTCTGAGTGGATTGTTTGAGTTCTGAGTTGATTGTTTGAGTTCTGAGTGGATTGTTTGAGTTACTGAGTGGATTGTTTGAGTTACTGAGGTGATTGTTTGAGTTACCGAGTGGATTGTTTGAGTTACTGAGTTGATTGCTCGAGTTACTGAGTTGATTGTTTGAGTTACTGAGTGGATTGATTGAGTTACTGATTTGATTGATTGAGTTACTGATTTGATTGTTTGAGTTCTGAGTGGATTGTTTGAGTTCTGAGTGGATTGTTTGAGTTACTGAGTTGATTGTTTGAGTTCTGAGTGGATTGTTTGAGTTACTGATTGGATTGTTTGAGTTCTGAGTGGATTGTTTGAGTTACTGAGTGGATTGTTCGAGTTACTGAGTTGATTGTTCGAGTTACTGAGTTGATTGTTTGAGTTACTGAGTGGATTGTTTGAGTTACTGAGTTGATTGTTCGAGTTACTGAGTTGATTGTTTGAGTTACTGAGTGGATTGTTTGAGTTACTGAGTTGATTGTTCGAGTTACTGAGTTGATTGTGCGAGTTACTGAGTGGATTGTTCGAGTTACTGAGTGACTTTTTTGAGTTACTGAGTGGATTGTTAAACTTACTTAGTTGATTGTTCGAGTTACTGAGTCGTCTGTTCGAGTAACTGAGTGGATTGATTGAGTTACTGAGTGGATTGTTTGAGTTACTGTGTGGATTGTTTGAGTTACTGAGTTGATTGTTTGAGTTACTGAGTGGATTGTTTGAGTTCTGAGTGGATTGTTTGAGTTACTGAGTGGATTGTTTGAGTTCTGAGTGGATTGTTTGAGTTCTGAGTGGATTGTTTGAGTTACTGAGTAGATTGTTTGAGTTACTGAGTTGATTGTTTGAGTTACTGAGTTGATTGTTTGAGTTACTGAGTTGATTGTTTGAGTTACTGAGTTGATTGTTCGAGTTACTGAGTGGATTGTTTGAGTTACTGTGTTGATTGTTCGAGTTACTGAGTTGATTGTTTGAGTTATTGAGTGGATTGTTTGAGTTACTGATTGGATTGTTTGAGTTCTGAGTGGATTGTTTGAGTTACTGAGTGGATTGTTTGAGTTACTGAGTGCATTGTTTGAGTTCTGAGTGGATTGGTTGTGTTCTGAGTGGATTGTTTGAGTTCTGAGTGGATTGTTTGAGTTCTGAGTGGATTATTTGAGTTACTGAGTTGATTGTTTGAGTTACTGAGTTGATTGTTTGAGTTACTGAGTTGATTGTTTGAGTTACTGAGTTTATTGTTCGAGTTACTGAGTGGATTGTTTGAGTTACTGTGTTGATTGTTCGAGTTACTGAGTTGATTGTTTGAGTTACTGAGTGGATTGTTTGAGTTCTGTGTGGATTGTTTGAGTTACTGAGTGGATTGTTTGAGTTCTGAGTGGATTGTTTGAGTTCTGAGTGGATTGTTTGAGTTCTGAGTGGATTGTTTGAGTTCTGAGTGGATTGTTTGAGTAACTGAGTGGATTGTTTGAGTTACTGAGTTGATTGTTTGAGTTACTGAGTTGATTGTTTAAGTTACTGAGTTGATTGTTCGAGTTACTGAGTCGGTTGTTTGAGTTACTGAGTGGATTGTTTGAGTTACTGAGTTGATTGTTTGAGTTACTGAGTTGATTGTTCGAGTTACTGAGTTGATTGTTTAAGTTACTGAGTGGATTGTTTGAGTTACTGAGTTGATTGTTCGAGTTACTGAGTTGATTGTTTGAGTTACTGAGTTGATTGTTCGAGTTACTGAGTTGATTGTTTGAGTTACTGAGTGGATTGTTTGAGTTACTGAGTTGATTGTTCGAGTTACTGAGTTGATTGTTCGAGTTACTGAGTCGGTTGTTCGAGTTACTGAGTGGATTGTTTGAGTTATTCGCAGGATTTCGTGATCTCATGTCGAATATTGCAAAAATATTGAAATTAATTATGGTCCCAGGGCTCTACGGTAATTTCAGTTATTAGGATAAGATTGTTATCTGTTATCACCCTTTGTTTGTTTACCTAGTAGATGGTATTATGCAATGATAAAACAGGTTGACAAAAAAGACTTGAATATGCAGTATAAGCTGTTTGTTCAACACGCAAGAAGGAACTTACAGAGGTAGGTTATCGGTAGACACAGACAAGTAGACTTTTTGTTGCACTTTTTGTACCCGTGAATATTATTAACGGTGTCACATGAATATCGCTATAATCTTGTCGTGGAAGCCCGTGGAATTTTACTTAAGACTCTAATCGTCGACAAAAATCTCCGACCAAGACAGCTCGTGTGTCCGAACCGTAAGATACACATGATGGATTGTCGGCTACAATATACTAAGGATCAAATGCAGTATAGAATACCCTCAAGGCAGAGTATGATAAATCAAGTAGTTTACATTTTCTCAGAAACTTAAAGGGATTCTTAATTGAAACGGTGCAAATTGAGGATATCAGTGTTCCCGATACATATACAAACTTTAGAAGACGTTTTTATAATCCTTTTTTAGTTAAGATGATAAATATTATTTGATTGGTCAATCACTAAAATAGAATCTAAATTTAGTTTTATTATCCAATCAGATTACTGTATGTCATTAATCTGGATTAATATGTATGTTAAATTTACTAGAATAAGCCCCCTTCACACCTTGAATAGCTGTAACCTCCTAGTGACAGAAATAACCCTGGAAAATTGTGTGGCTCCTTAATCAATATATGCATGCATAACAAGTTTATATAAGTTGTAAGGAAATCTTATAATATCTACATGCTGCTATTGTCAATAAAATCAATAAGATAGTTTGCCGGGCAAGGTAATATACGCCCACTGGCAGCTTTCCTTTAAATAAAAAATATTTGCCAGTACAGTAATAATTACCAGTATGAAATATTCAACCTTCAGACATACACTTCTTTTGAACTTTTTAAGGGGATACTGAATAATGTTACGATGTTTCGTCAAAATCGTGTTTACAGGCTAAAACTTGAACGTGTTTTTAAGAACAAGGGCAATAACTCAAACTAAATACTTTTCGATTCTTCTGATTTTTGATATGGTTCATCCTTGGTTGATAACAAACACACACACCAAGTCAAAATCCATCAATAATTGTGACTTTATGGGCTAAAAATTGAACGCGGGCAAGAACAAGGGCAATAACTCATACATATTATTTTTCGATTTTTCTGACTCAAATTAAATACTTTTCGATTCTTCTGATTTTTGATAGGGTTCATCCTTGGATGATTACAAACATTCACACCAAGTTTCATCAAAATCCATCAAGAATTGTGCCTTTTAGAATGATTACAAGCTAAAATTGAACGCGTTTTCATGAACAAGGGCAATAACTCATACTAATTATTTTTCTATAGGGTTCATCCTTGAGTGATTACAAACAATCATACCAAGTTTTGTCGACATCAGTCAAATATTGTGCCTTCTAGAATGTTTACGAGCAATTGTGGACGGACTCAAATGTGAAATATTCAAATAGAGGTCTCAAACACAAAGTCTAACCTTGATAAATATAAGATCAATGGTGAATATTTGATGTACCCTGAAGCTCTGATGTTAAAATTTTTTAATTCTGTTTTGATTTTTTCAGTCGTGTCCAGTGTGTTTAGAAGATTTTAAATCCAATGAGAAATGAGCCATCTGTCCGTGTAAACATGGTTTTCATCAGAAGTAAGTGGATTAAAAAGACAGAATCGCAATCCGTTTGAAAAAGTGAACCTTAGTCTCAGAAACAGGAATATTTTAGCTAAGCTAATCTAAGGGCTTGTGTGTTAACTACCTCGCCAAATTCTTAGTTTTAGTTGAATTGTAAGAACCACACATGTCTGACTTAAAATTGAAATGATACGAATCTCCTTAAAACCCTCTTAATAATCTATTTTAAATATAAGGTATGTATCAGCAAATTGTGTAAGACATTTGACAATGCCATGTCATTCTCATTTCAGATGTTTATGCCAGTGCTTACATCGAAAAAATACCTGTCTGTTATGTAAAGCGAAGGTACAGCCGTTACTAGGGGAGAGAACTGGTTTGATGCCAATAGCTGTAACAACTTTATGATATACCTTTCCTAGAACACCCTAATGAGAAATTTATACGTGTACAGTACGTGTATGTGATTATGTGTGTATTTCTGACAGCACGTTTCCTATATGAGATTCATTATCGCCTCGTTTTGACAGAACCAGTGATGCATAATCTGGAAACAGATGTGAAACCAAATGTTAGGTGATAAAGATTGAAGGTCAACAATGCGTTGACTTCCGAGAGCACTTGCTATGGTATCTTAATTTTTTTACCATGAAGAGGAATCAAAACCATGGCGCCTAATCATCTAGCAGCATATCTAACTCGACACCGACTGAGCTATTCCACTGTTGTAGCAGATGACAATCAAACTCGCTACCAACTTAGTTATTCCACTGCCCTATTTCTGAATCTATGCCAGTTATAAACCCGTTCTTGGTGGCTAAGTTTGCATTTTTGGGTCAAGGAATGCAAGGATTCTAGTTTCATGAAGCTAAGACTCTTTTAGAATAAATTCAGTTTGATCAAGTAGATACATAGATGTAAATAGCATACTTTAGAAATATTTTCAGTTGTATTATTATGATTAATGAAATTTACTGCCGCTTTAAACTTCTGAATATTTATTTTGTGGTCATAGTAATGCTGCAACAAAATACACACAAAATAAAGATTGATATCAAAAGATAAATATTGCGTAATGTTTGATTGTCAATATCTGGTAGTTAAGGAGGTGTATTATATGGGATCACAAGGTATTGATTTACAAAGAAAAATAAGTAGCATTGATAATAGTGACTAACTGTACAAACAATACTCTGTAACTGGAGGTTATGCCAACATGCATGTACCTGTGCTTTCGTAAAACGTGACCACTTTACCTTGTGACCAATTTGCATGTGACAAGTCACCGTGTGTCCATTTACCTTGTTACCATTACTTACCGCAGTTTACCAAGATTATCAAAGCAAAGAAATAGATCAAGTATGGTGTACAGACAGTTGTTATATAGCCTTCCATTGATTTCAGATATTGATAGGTGGTATTTAAAAATGACTATGTCAACATAAAATATCTTGTCTGGGGAGTGCAATTTCTTTATAATTTTGTTTATCTTTTATAGTTTTACTATTGCATAATACCATAAATGCATCTGCCACGTAAACAAACAATGACTGATAACAGATATCAGTGTAATTTTAGTTACTGATTGTCAATCATTTCAAAGTTTATTGGGAAAGGAAAGTACGATAGAGGCCTCGGACCATCTTTACCTTCAATATTTTTGCAACATTCGACTTTGGAAACTGCGACTCGGTAAATCAAACATTCGGCTAAGTAACTCGAACAATCAACTCAGTAACTCAAACAATCCACTCAGTAACTCGAACAATCAACTCAGTAACTCGAACAATCAACTCAGTAACTCGAACAACCAACTCAGTAACTCGAACAATCAACTCAGTAACTCGAACAACCAACTCAGTAACTCAAACAATCAGGTCAGTAACTCAAACAATCCACTCAGTAACTCAAACAATCCACTCAGTAACTCGAACAATCCACTCAGATCTCAAACAATCAACTCAGTAACTCGAACAATCAACTCAGTAACTCGAACAATCAACTCAGTAACTCGAACAATCAACTCAGTAACTCAAACAATCAGGTCAGTAACTCGAACAATCAACTCAGTAACTCAAACAATCAACTCAGTAACGCAAACAATCAACTCAGTAACTCGAACAATCCACTCAGTAACTCGAACAATCAACTCAGTAACGCAAACAATCAACTCAGTAACTCAAACAATCCGTTCAGAACTCAAACAATCCAATCAGTAACTCAAACAATCAACTCAGTAACTCCAGCAATCAACTCAGTAACTCAAACAATCAACTCAGTAACTCAAACAATCCACTCAGTAACTCAAACAATCAATTCAGTAACTCGAACAATCAACTCAGTAACTCAAACAATCCACTCAGAACTCAAACAATCCACTCAGTAACTCAAACAATTCACTCAGAACTCAAACAATCCACTCAGTAACTCAAACAATCCACTCAGTAACTCGAACAATCCACTCAGTAACTCGAACAATCCACCCAGTAACTCAAACAATCCACTCAGTAACTCGAACAATCCACTCAGAACTCAAACAATCAGGTCAGTAACTCAAACAATCAACTCAGTAACTCAAACAATCCACTCAGTAACTCGAACAATCAACTCAGTAACTCGAACAATCAACTCAGTAACTCGAACAATCAACTCAGTAACTCGAACAATCAACTCAGTAACTCAAACAATCAGGTCAGTAACTCAAACAATCCACTCAGTAACTCGAACAATCCACTCAGTAACTCAAACAATCAACTCAGTAACTCGAACAATCAACTCAGTAACTCGAACAATCAACTCAGTAACTCAAACAATCAGGTCAGTAACTCAAACAATCAACTCAGTAACTCAAACAATCCACTCAGTAACTCGAACAATCCACCCAGAACTCAAACAATCTAAATAGGTTCTAGAACAAACGACTTACTTACTCGAACAATCGACTTATTGACTCGAACAATCAACTCAGTAACTCGAACAATCGTCTTAGAAACTCGAACAATCAACTCAGTAACTCGAACAATCGTCTTAGAAACTCGAAGAATCTAATTAGTTTCTCGAACAAACGATTTAGTAACTTGAGAAATCGACACAATAACTCGAACAAGCGACTAAGTAACTCGAACATTCGACCCAGTAACTCGAACATTCGACTCCATAACTTTACAGTTACTTACTCAAACTGTATGTAACGATGGCCAATGAAGTCTTCCGTAGAAAAGAATTGAGCAATAACAGTGCACTGTATATATAAATTGTAATATTGCTGATAAACGACATGGACAGAGGTTGTTACAGTGTGATAATCACTATATTGTGTAATCTTCATTACGAGAGTCTGGAATCATAAAAACTAGGTAAGTTAATAACATTATATTACAAGGACAGTGGAGTAACTGACACGCCCATCACTATAATAATCATCTATATCGATACAAAATTCAGAGCGAAATTTTTTTTTTCACACAAGAGAATATTTGACTATACATGTTTATAATATATATGTGAATATAGATATTGACAATATGTTTGAACCAAAAAATAGCAAAAAAATAATTTGTTAGCAATCACCATTCCCATTGTGATTTAACAATTACTCTGAAACTTTATGATATGACTTCTCTGGCATCACCTGTGGTGTTTGAAGGTATCTTCGGGTGACGCTAAAACCAGAGATATAAAGGAATATATATATTGAATAAGCAAAATTAAAGAGGCAATATGCAATATTTTAATTTGTTAATTGAAATATCTGAGATTGTCCGAATTTCCAACCTAATTATGAGATTTTTGCTCGAAAAAACTTGCTTTTGGGGCTGCGAGGTCAGCCGACCCCCGACCCCCTCCCCCCCCCCCCTTTCGCTCCGCCACTGAAAAGAACTGAGTGTGCTAATTAACGATGAAGCAGTTTAAATCTATTTTGATGTTGGGTTTTATAACGGCCTGATATTGATTATTAGTGGAAAACTCTAGGAGAAATATTTTGCTTAATAAATTCCAAAACTAAATATTAACATAAGCCTTTTTACTAGTTTCAGTTTTCTTAAAATAAACTTAAAATTTTATATAAAAACCTGACACACATTTCTATAGATTTTGGTTTCGAGTTCTAAAAACTCCAAAATATTTTGGGTTAAACGCTCAGATAAGCTTTAGTTTTCATTATTTGAGCACATCGCTTACGCAGACTGCACCTTTGACATTATCAATGTTCCTCGACATCATAGAGTCAATATGTATTGTGATGTATGCAGTGTAATAAAATAATATTCACTCTTATAATACGTTATAATATAGGTCATATTTATTATTGCCGACACGCCTGTCATGTAACCACTAAGCGCACAATAATACACAACAACGTTATTTCAGTTTAGTTTTATCTATAGGTGCGAATATACGAGGTGCAGTGCCCTGATTTGTCCTGATAATCGATATGTAAGATTGAGAGTGTTGACATACGGTAGGTTATTAAACTGTAACATATATTTATTTCCGTCAATTTCAGTCAAATTACAAGTGAATTCAGGTTTGATAGCAAACGTCTGTGGTTTTTGCATTTCCGCTTAAACTGTGCTTTTAATGACGTCATCATTGGAATGGCCCCTAGATATTATTAGAAGCTATTACGATAGAAACATCTTAAAACGTTTAGTTTAAGTGGAATCGCAAGAATCCCAGATATCAGAATGAAAATTGGAATGATCAGTGCTATCAGAGTCCATAATAAATAAAAAAAAGTCCAGAAAACCACTTTACAATCTCTTTAAATACAAAAACAATAAATACAAGTTGCAGTATCTGTTGTTAGATGGTAATTCTGTTATTGTGGCTGTTGTATCATTGCTTGGTTTCAATTATTAAAATATCCATGTTTCATCTTATTATCTACACAGTGGACCCCTCTAAACCGGCATCCCAAAATAAGGCCATTGAAGTCTGATTTTTTCAGTAGGTCGAGGCATTGGATGTTCAAATTAATAAAAGATATTGACCGAGATCTAGAGAAATGGGTCGCTATGCCTGCCTGAAGCAGACCCGCAGCTACAGGAGATTAAGGAGGGGAGGGATGAGGCTCGAAAAAATGGATTCCCCACCTCTTAAAAAAAATTCAGACAACCGACCAATTACAGCACTGCGACTAAACACCATACACCATTGCCCCTCAGGATATATTACCTACAACCCCCCCCCCACCCCCCATCCCCAATCAATT
>NW_008709540.1:747365-748194 GCF_000327385.1 Lottia gigantea
TGATTGTTTAGTTACTGAGTTGATTGTTCGAGTTACTGAGTCGGTTGTTTGAGTTACTGAGTGGATTGTTTGAGTTACTGAGTGGATTGTTTGAGTTACTGAGTTGATTGTTTGAGTTACTGAGTTGATTGTTCGAGTTACTGAGTTGATTGTTTAAGTTACTGAGTGGATTGTTTGAGTTACTGAGTTGATTGTTCGAGTTACTGAGTTGATTGTTTGAGTTACTGAGTTGATTGTTCGAGTTACTGAGTTGATTGTTTGAGTTACTGAGTGGATTGTTTGAGTTACTGAGTTGATTGTTCGAGTTACTGAGTTGATTGTTTAAGTTACTGAGTGGATTGTTTGAGTTACTGAGTTGATTGTTCGAGTTACTGAGTCGGTTGTTCGAGTTACTGAGTCGGTTGTTCGAGTTACTGAGTGGATTGTTTGAGTTACTGAGTGGATTGTTTGAGTTACTGAGTGGATTGTTTGAGTTACTGAGTTGATTGTTCGAGTTACTGAGTGGATTGTTCGAGTTACTGAGTGGATTGTTTGAGTTACTGAGTCGATTGTTTGAGTTACTGAGTCGATTGTTTGAGTTACTGAGTCGATTGTTTGAGTTACTGAGTCGATTGTTTGAGTTATTCGCAGGATTTCGTGATCTCATGTCGAATATTGCAAAAATATTGAAATTAATTATGGTCCCAGGGCTCTACCGTAATTTCAGTTATTAGGATAAGATTGTTATCTGTTGTCACCCTTTGTTTGTTTACCTAGTAGATGGTATTATGCAATGATAAAACAGGTTGACAAAAAAGACTTGAATATGCAGTATAAGCTGTTTGTTCAA